>NW_011501742.1:10477-29605 GCF_000495115.2 Populus euphratica
TGCAATATTCATAACAAGGTCTATCACAAACTTCCTTGAAATATTCAGGTTTACAAACTCTCGCATTATTATCACTTATATTTACAAACTCTCGTATTATTATCACTTGATTTTGCTTATATACTCATTTAATAAGTATTCTTAAACCTTTATTTTCACACACACACTTTAAAATATGATTGTGGGTTGCTTATAATAAATACATGGCAAATGCCTCCTTTTATAAGCCGAAGTTAGGAACTATTGATTTGTTGACTAATTATTGAATAGGTGGCTGCATCTTGACTTAGTGACGATCCTTACCTTCTTGTCTGAACAAAATATCATTTCTAACATTAGAATTTGGACAAACTTAAACATGAAAGTTCTAGAAAATTGTCTCAGCTTTCCAATAAAAAAAATTGAGGTCATTGGACTTCTAAAACTTAATATATGGGTTGAACATTGAATAGTGTCTGGACTGCAAGACAGATTCAGACTTCTTCGTTGTTGCTATAATTTGGACTTCCATACAGTAGAATTGAGTCTTGTCTTCTAGTGAATGTTTTAGACCTATGTCTTAGCTTTCCATCCATATAGAGCAAACCTAAAGCAAAGATCTACAGCTTTAGATATGACCCAATAACTTAACAGTGTTCCAGTTTGGGTTGAACCAACATCTCTTTTATAAGTATGGCCCTCTCATTCATTATCCTTTCAATTTCAGTACTTAAACTCATCAATTAATCATTTTATTTATATGATAGGCCTGTATTTAAGATAAATATTTACCATAAACCAGCATGTTCTAACTCTTTCTCTTTATTGTAATGCTTAAGTTTTGATTATATTAATCTTTTGTTTATGCTTATCATTTCCTTTTCTTTGCTTAGTTAACTTTTATCTTATTTATATTCTTATCTTGTTTTTTTATGTTTCTCTTCTTTTATTATGTTTAGTTAAGTTTATTATGTCAAGGTGAAAATATTACACTAATAAGTTTATTGTGTCAATGTGAAAAGCTTACACTAATGGTGTAAGAATAAGTATAGTGTAAACTCAACATGGACTTTAATGTTTGATACTAACATGTTTTGTATTTGTTATCTTGTTCACTTTTAATACTTTGTTTGTTAAATGGTTAATATAGATTTATGTTGTATAACACTTGGTATAACAAATACTTGAAACTTTCATAGCCCAATTGTATAGTGTAACTGACACTTGTGCTATGAAAGAAACTTAATTTGTTGTTAATAAAAGTTATAATTATAAATACCTGATAATATTTACAAGTATTAACATTATTCAAATAAGATAACTAATGTAATTATGTTAACAATTTATAATCCGATTGGAACCTCCTTTGTGTGTTGTTTCCAATTAAGTAATAAGAGTTTATACTATACTTGTTCAAAATACTATTAGTGGATCCTTTAACCTTGACAATTATTTTTATTATTGTTTAATCCTCATATTAATCTTATATCTCAAAGTCCTCTTTACTACGACTACTATTGTTGTTGTTGTTATTTATAATTTAAATAGTTAACTTCCCTATGGTTCGACCCCGATCTTACTAGGTTATTTATTACTTTGACATTCCTATATTTGGGAATAGACAACAATATTTTAGTCGTGTCAAGAACCGAATAGATTATATGTAAATACATAAAATAATTAGGTTGTGAACTTGTATTTGGATGTGTTGTATGGAAAGATAATACGAAAGAAATTCATATTAGAATGGATAAGCAATAATGATTATTATGTGGAGTTTTAGGAGAGGCATAAGGGGTGAGACTCAACTTCTCATGAACATGGATTATAGGAGTCAAGGTAAGGGATTGACCCTCCCTTGTTTTTTAATTATTATACATGCTTTTATAAATGCTAGAATTACAAAAATAATAAATTTTATAATGTATTATTATTGTTATTATTAATAAAAGGCGGATGCCTTCAAAGTAGAACTTAATGTGTAATTTGTAATTAATCACTTAAGTGATAATTTATGGTATGTTATAAGATTTTATTTAACCACAACGGTGGGAAAACTTTGTATGTATTACCTTTGATCTCAACGACAAAATTTTCATGTAAAAACTATTTCGACCACAACGGTGAAAATTATGTCAGGAAAATTTAGATGATAACACTCTAAGATAACTAATGTGTAAAATAACCCATAAATATACGAATATTGTTGTGAAATAGATGCTTGACATCTTGATACGGTTGTATTGATTTATATAAGTATGCTTTCATTAAATATGGAATGTTCTTCTTTAATAATGATGTGGGTGGAACTAGTTATCCTGTAATGGAACTAGTGCCTGGTAATGGGCAGTGAAACTAATTATCCAATAATAAGGTTAGTGCCTAGTAATGGATGATGGAACTAGTTACTTAATAATAAGAATAGTGCCTTGGTTAATGGCCTATCAGATAAACTAGTTATCCTAGTTAATGAAACTAGTGTCCTAAGTAATAGGTAATCATAGAAACTAGTTATTATAGTTAATGTATTTGGTATATGATAGAAACTAGTTACCATGGTTAATAGGCAAGTTTCAGGTACCTCCTCACATCGTGCTAAGTAGTAGATCATATATTTGGTATTAATGATAACTATACCTTGTCACATAGTGCCAAGTAGTAGATTATGTATTTGGTATTAATAATAACATGTAATGAAGTAAGATGTGTATGAGTTTGGTTGTACTGATAGGTTAATGATTGAGTATTCAATTAGTTTTACCAACAAAGTTTAATGTAAAAGAAAGATGATTGGAGCACGTCTTATAAGTATAAAAATAATGGAAAGTTATGCGATAAATTATAAATAATAGAAATGGACATGAATTAAATATGTCATGAATTAAATAAAGATGTGAATTAGACATGCTTATGCAATGAATTACGATATGTCTTAAAGGTGGTTAAGAGAGGAAAAGATCAAATAATTTACATGTGTTGAGAAAAATAAATTATGGGATATATTTTATGAGTTGTAAAATGATAATATTAATATAAATTTAATATATTCATAAAGTAGAAATAATTATGATGTTAATTATAAAATTTAATATTAATATTAATATAAATTTAATATATTCATAAAGTAGAAATAATTATGAAATAACATCGATGTAAAAAGGAATATTGTGTGAAAGTATTTGAAGGAGACTAGTTAATTTTAAAGTTGTATAAAATAAATAATATACTGATAAGTTAAACTTGATTACAAATGAAATAATTATCATGATGTAAGAATGATAATGTGATGAATAAAACGATGGGAAAAAAATTTATACAGGAATCATGAAAAATAAAAGATATTGAAAGTTAATATAAGATCAAGGTTCTAAAAAAAAAATGAAGTTAGTTTCGATCATATAATTGTTAAACATTAGTAATTAGGATGATGCAAATGTTTAATATAATTTATTTTCTAATTTTATATATTTTACAAGTAAATTTCTTTGAAGACATCTATTTTATAAGGTCACTGAGCTTCCTAGACTTATGTAGAAAGACCATTTGTATTTTCAAAAAAAAAAACTTATAAATTATTTGATTAATAATAAAAGTTGTTATAAATGATGTACATCCATAAGATGTTGATAGATTTATAAGACTTTCCATATAAAAAAACATTTCTTGAATTTCTACGCATTGTTCATGGAAATTAAGTAAAGACAAATGAGAAAGTATAAGTTGTTACAATTTTACTTCATGATTTATTTATTTTTCTTACTTTCTAGTATGTTATTTTAGTCTCACGATCTAAAAATAGTACTTAATGAGTTAATTCAAATTGTTTGGAGTTGTTTTTTCTTTTTCTTTATTGAATCTTTTCTAATATAATCATTCAATATTGGATCAGTTAGGAATTAAGTTTCATGATATTTTTTTATTTGCTTTCTATAAGGATATCATGGTCTCATGATCAAGGTCGTAGGTTTTAGGATTTTAACCCTATTTAAATGAGATTATTTTTTATTTATTTTTTTAAGTTATCTCGGTCTTATAATCTAATTCACGAGTTTTTCAACATTAGATGTTTTTTACTGGGCTGTCCTTGTCTCATGACCTAGATCGCAGGTTTAGCATAACCTAATTAATTTAGTTAATTTTTTTCATTAACTTTTTTTTCTTTTCAATTTCATCATTTAATAATGTGTTTAATTAAAAATGAGGCTTCATGATTTGTTTTGATTTGCTTTTTATTACATTATCCTGACCTCATGATCATATAATAATACTTAACGAGCTAACCCGGGTTGACTTGGCTCCTTTTTTGTGTTATTTTTATTCATTAGAATTCTTATAAATTTTATCTTTCAACATTGGATCTGACAAAAACGATTGAAAACTGAATTTTATAATTTATTTTGATTTGCTTTCGATGGAGTTATCTTAGTCTTATTACCAAAGTCATGAATTTCACAGGTTAATTCAGGTTAAATCATGTTTTTTTTAATTATTTTCTATGAGGTTATCTCAGTTTTATGACCCGAGTAATGAGTTTAGCGAATTGACTAAGGTTGTTTTTTATGTTTTTTTAATTGATTTCTTTTTTTAATCTCATAATTTAATATTGGACTAATTAATTATTAAAATTTATAATTTTTTTTTATTTGTTTTCCATAAGGTTATCTCGGTCTTATAACCCGAGTCACAAATTTGACAAGTTAACTAGGGTCACTTTCTTAGATATTTTTTTAATTTCATCCTTCAACATGTGGTTGATTGAAATTTAGGCTTCATAATTTATTTTGTTTTATTTTTTATAAGGTTATCATAGTTTCATAACCTAGGTCATAGATTTAATATGTTAACTCGAGTCGACTTAATTCAATCTAATATATTATTATCTTAATATTTCAAAAATATCATCTTAGAATTTTTTTAGTCAAACTATGTTATTACCAATTGTATGAGTTGCTTTTTGACCCGCTAATTAGTACTTACAAGTGCATTTTCATCAAGATTTTATATCATCATTTTGCATTTGAAGTATCAATAACTTCTTAACTAAAGCATATTTTATAATAACATATCTAATAATATAAAATACCTTTAATTTATGTTAAATGTTCATTTTAAATGTAGGCCTATCACATAAATAAAAGAATTGATTGATGAGTGACACGACTAAAAGATTGATGTCTTCTCCCAAGTGCAGGAGTGTCGAAGTAATAAATAACCCGGCAAGACCGGGGTCGAACCACAAGGAGTCCAAACTGGAACACTGTTTAGTAATTGGGTCATATTTGGAGCTGTAGATCTTGTATTTAGGCCTACTTTATATGTATGAAAAGGTAAAACATAGGCCTACAACTTTCATGAAGCTCAAGATTTAAAAAGGTTATTTTCAAGTCCAAATTGTAACAACAACGAAAAAGTCTGAATCTGTCCTGCAGCCCGAATACTGTTTAGTGTTTGGTCCATATCTAGAGTTCTAGAATTCGAAATGACATCCATTTTTTTTTTCTGAAAAGCTAAGACAATTTCCTATAACTTTCATGTTTTCAAATGGTTCCAATTCTGACGTTATCAATGACGTTTTGGGCAGGCAAGAGAAGATAACAATTGTTAGGAAGTCAAGAGTTAGGCACCTACTCATCAATTAGTCATCAAATCAATAGTTTTTAATTTTAACCTATAAAAAGAGGCATTTTCCATGCATTTAGACATCTTGGTCTCCAGATCAAGATCATGCTCTTCCTTTCTCTCTTTGTATTTTTGTAATGCTTAAGTTTTATTTTCATTAATATCTTATTTATATCTTTCAATTCCTTTCCGTTACTTAGTTAACTTTTATCTTATTTATGTTCTTATTTTATTTGTATTTTCTTTCTAATTGAATAACAAGAGTTTTATACTATACTTGTTTGACATACTATTAGTGGATTCAATAGAAATAACATTTGTTGTTATCATTGTTTAATCCTTACATTAATCTTCCATCCCAAAGCTCTCATCTTCTTCTTTTTCTTCTTCTTTATTATTATTATTATTATACTATTACTAATATTATTAGTATTGTTGTTGTTGTTGTTATATTATTATTATTTATAATTTATACAATTAATCTCCCTGTGATTTGACCTTGCTAGGTTATTTATTACTTCGACACTCCTGCATTTGAAAGAAGACATCAATCTTTTAGTCGTGTCACCCGTAAACTCAATCAGGTTACATCGAGTCAACTTTTACATGATTTTATTTTTTTCCTGCTCGAAAAAAATTAGTAATATCTAAAAAAAGAATTTGAATCGACTAACAATATTATAGCACGGGAAAATGATCTAGTTAACTTCTGAAGCAAGAGAAGAATGCATGGCATTATGAATGTGTTTTCTACTATCATGGAAAAAATAATTTTAATTGAAATTTAAAATTTGATATATTAGCTTAATAAAATGAATTGAAGCATATACAAATTATATTAAAAAAAAAGTGTTAACAGTATTTTTAGACTAAAATGAAAAATTATTTTTTTGTAAGGAATAAAAGATAAATATATATCAAGATACTTTATCTTGTGCATGGAATGCTTTTTTATTTTTTTAATTTAATTATATGGTTATTAAAATGGTTTTTCATAAGTGAAGTAATGGTCTAAACTTTTTTAGAAAAATATAATTTTTTGTTCTCGATTCTCCTTTTTCTTAATATGTTTTTTAATAAAAAAAATATTTTTTAGCTAAGTGGTTTATTGTATAAAAACTAAAGGGAATCAAAATAATATTTGAAATAAGAAGAAAAGGTATCAAAACCTGTCATCCCTTATTAATACTTTCCTTTTCTTTTATCCTATAGAACATATACTTTTTTTTATGGAAAAAGATAAATACATGAATACTAAAATTGAAGTTTTTGATAGTTGAAATTAGACCACAAGATAACTATCTTTTATTAATCTTTTTCAGTATTTTTTTTCTAATTTCTTAATTTCTAGAGACTGAAATGTAAAAAAACTAAAATTTAGAATGAAAATGTATTCCTTTAAAAGAAAAAGGATCAACTATGAAAAAATTAAAATTGGAGGATGAAATAGAACTTCTGTGTCTTTTATTGAAAAGGGATGATTTACTTCTTTCTTTATGGTCCTTCATCTCCTAATTTTTTTTTTAACAAAATGCTATAACTTTATTTCGTAAATTAGTTATTAATTTAACGTTCCGCACATGAGATAATTGGAAATGCAAAAGAGGGTTGAAAGCATGCAACGCAAGTAGGAGTCGTCCACCCTTTCTCCCCATGGTCAGGAGTCGCCCAAAGAAAGGACAAGGAGGACATATACGTGGCTTGCAAAGAAGCCACCAACGCGTCACCGTATTTCCCATATATATATAACCAGCGCGTGTCTTACACGCCCATTTCCTCCTCCTCCTTCATTTCCATATTTTACTTCACTTCCCTTAAAGCTGCCCTAAAGCCACGCTCTATAAAGAAATTACAACGTGACGGTGACGGTGAAGGTGACGACGTTATAGGCATTGGCATTTTGAGCTATAAGAAAGAAAACAAAAATGGGTCAGGCATTTCGTCGAGCATCTGGAAGAATCAGAGCGCCACCCGACCCACCTCCAACTAAGATCACTGATCGGAGGCCGCCGGTGACCTCCACCGAAAAGGTGGAGATATCAAGTACCACCACCACCAATCAGAACAGTCTTGGCTCTGGTTAGCTTATCAATTCATATTGCTGCTTCTTTTAAGAGATTTTTATGATAAGATATTGATTCATTCCATGATAAAATAGCACAGATTGAGCTCCATGCTAGGTTTTTTAGCCTGAACCCTAAAGCAAAAATGCATAAGGACCTTTGGGCTATCGAGATATCAAGGACCACCACCACTTATATATTGGCATTCATTTTCTTCGAGTGTTTTAATTTATTACTTTCTTCCCCTTTTGTATGTTTGATGCTATCGACTGCTTTGCTGTGTAAAGGCATGAAAGAAACTGTTGTAATAACTACAGGGAAATCAGTTTGTGATTTTGTAATTGAAATAACTTGCTAAGATTTGAGACTGAATTGGATACGTGATGCGAGTTGTGTGGAAACACCTGCAAGGTGGTGTCTTCTCGGTTCCTTCTTTCGGATTATTGATAATAACGCTTTGCTAAAGACTATTTGCTTGAACTATTCTGTCAATGTGATCGGATTCAGCACATACTGTATCTTATGCTTACTCACATGATTCATATTTGCAGTGGATGTTCTGTAAGAAATATATTACAACTGACCAGTCATGGGATCTTTTCAATGGGTGCAAGCAGATTGTGATTCGTTTATGTTTTTGGTCTTGCTTTGGTAGTGTAAATTGGTAGGCATTGATAATTGATCAACTTATCGGACTTTACAAAATGATCTATGTTTGTGTTCTGGATATTGAGTTAGTATTTGTAAGGTCTTCTGAACGTTCTTTTTTGTGAGACTACATGTTTGTGGGATGCTATTCTTAGGAATGGAACTTACCAACTTTTTATTTCTTCACCTCTTGCGATCTTTCCACTCCTCACTGAAGAAGGTGCTCCAAGAATTAATCCTGACAATGTCCTCGAAGAACGAGATACACAGTATGATGCAATGCTTAGTCAAATGGTGGGTAGAATTAAATCGAAGCCTGGAGGGAAGCTCGAAACTGGTGAGGTGAGTTATTGGGATTAATTCCTGCTGTTCGTTTACTTTTTTTCACTTAACTCTTGATTAATATGTGCTATCATTCAACTTACTGCTATTTATTGATTATAGATGTGCCAGAAACTTTGTCAAATCTCCTTTTTGCAATGTGCATTAACATGGTGCTGGATTGGCACTGATCAAAAGAAAAGGAGAAGAATAAGAAAAGTCTATTCATTTCTGCTTTCCCTGGAGAAATCAGATAAAGACTTGCTTAATTTTAATGTCAGAGAGAATGCTTGTTTGAAATGAAAAAAAAAAAATGGTTTAGAGAAAAAATCTTTTAAGAAAATCATTATGTGTACTTCAATAAAGCCTCACGACTGAGAACACATTTACATGTTTATCAAGTGATTCCACTCGTATTTAGACATCTATGGCATTTTTTGGTTAAAATCTTGATTATTGCTCTGGTGACTGGTGATGCATTTAGTTGTCCGTTGTGATCCTCATGCAATGGTGTCAAATAGATTACTATTATTGAAACTTGCTTGGATAAACAAATTCAGAATTTCTCCATGCATAATCAGAATGCTGACATTCTTCCCAAAGTTTTGTGATAATCCACTTTGGGGATTGTAGTGGTACATGCTTGTCACTTAAAACACCTCTGCTGTTTTCCTTCCCATTTCTCTTAGAATTATCATATAACGTTATTGATTAGACATAACTGCAACCTGAAAATTGTTTGCCACAGCATGTTTCTCTTACTTCAGATCATCTTTTGAAAATACAGTTGGATTTCTTGACAGGCACCTGTAGTTGAAAGGTACAACAGGCCCATGCCAAAGCTGAGAAACACGAAACCTGATTCTCGCAGATATGAAGAAAGTGCTGTTGCTCCAGGAACTCTGAATGTGGCACAACTGCGCCACATCATTCTCATGTATCAAGGCAAGGCTGATGATCATGAAGGACCTATGAACATCCAGCAAATCGCTGAAAAGTTTCGGCTTGAAGTTGCACAAGTCCAGAGGATCCTGCAGTTCTTATCACTGCCTCCAGAGGATAACAACAAACAGAAAAGCCATCGGTGAAAGATTGCAGGTTTACCTGCTCTGCTGCACTACTGACAGGATATTCTATTGAATAAG
This sequence comes from Populus euphratica, assembly GCF_000495115.2. NCBI lineage: Eukaryota > Viridiplantae > Streptophyta > Magnoliopsida > Malpighiales > Salicaceae > Populus > Populus euphratica. The sequence continues at coordinate 20,253 of NW_011501742.1, forward strand.
AGCCGGTGCCGGGATTTCATGTCCATTATAGAGCAAAACAGCAAACATAACTATTTATTGACCGTTCTTGTAAACAATTTTGTACAATAATATGTTTTGTCGAGTATCTCTGTCAGCAAATTTTGTTAGTAAATCTGGTACTGACCTCCAATTGACAGTATTTTTTGTTTGGATGTATAGTTGGGAACTATTTCCCCTCCTCTTCCAGTGCTGAAATGTTGACCACTACCATGTTATAAACTCGGGGTTTTGCAAGGTGACATTTTTCATTCAATGATGTTGAGGCTTCTTTATGCAATGCTAGGTTAGGACTTTTGCCACTTCATTTGCAGCCGTCGGAAGTTGCCACCCCAATAACATTTAAGGAGAGATTATTTTTGCTTAATCCTCTCGCTTCAAAGTAATGTAGGATCCATGATTTATTTTCATGATAAATATTTCGTTTTTATTAGCAAAGCTTCTGATATACCTAATAATTTCTCAACATTAAGACATGAATTCCTGCACCTTCTTACATCCCATAGCCAAACAACCATTGTGATTCCCAAGATTTCATTGTTGAAATCCTGCTCCTGTATTTAGGGCAAATGCGATTGTCTAACCATCAACATACAATCATTTTGGATGCAATACAACTAAACCAGCAACAAACAACAGCCTTTCCACCATGTATGAACAAATTTCGAGATCTAATAACAGTCCGATGATTTCCAGTGACATTAAATAATTCTGAAGCCGCTACAAAAATTGACTCTGCACTCAAAATCTAATTTTACCATCGTTTTACTCTACAAGCATAAATCCAGACTATAAGAATGACTAATCAGAATATCACCACCACCACCTTCATTGGAGGCAGATTCAAGCAAAAGAATGGGACGGCCATAAAAAGAAACAGGAAAGAATATTACGTTAAATTCAAGTCAAAATTGACTCCAGCCAGTCCGATGTAAATTCATAAGCTAAGAATGTTACAGCACCAGCTGGTGCAGCCTTGACAGTTGATGGGACAATGCCTTTATAAAGACCAGCCCAGCCCTCCGCCTGCAAAATTCGGCTAAGAGCATCAAACAAGTTTTTGTAAGCATGATGCTCAACTCGAGCACCATACCTTGGGTGCCTCTGTAGTCCTTCGATCTGCAGCACCCATAAACAACAAATCAAATATCATTGACAGTGCCGGAAGACAAACAGATTGCGTGAATACAACTTGTTAAAACTCAAAAGTCTTTTGACTAGCAAATTGACTTGGAAGGAAGAGAATCTTTTAGCAATCAGTATTAAAAATGCAGAATCTACCTGAAACCTTTTCTTGACCACATCAAGAGGATGACAGACAAGTTTGGCACAAGTGCCAGCCGCCAACCCACAGACAAAAAGCTGAAAGCTGGAAAGGCTATCATCTGTACTTATGAAGCTTGTGGTAGATGATCTATGATGGTTCCAACCCTACAATCAATCCTGTAAAATGTATTACTGTCCAAACAACTTGGTATTTGTGTGTGGAAAGCAGGATGAAAATTCCATCAAGTGCATGCAACACCTGTAACCTTTTCTCAAAATTGTCTTTTAAGGAAATACTTGTTCTCCAGAACAGGAAAAACATTGCAAGCTTAACCAATTGGCCAGCTGTAAAGAACTAAATTCAGATGTTTATGACCAGCCAATGAAATCTATGACAGAATAGATTGCCTATTGCCGTTAAGTTAGTGGCTGCTTTGATAGAAATGACAAGGTGCCTCTCGTTTTAACATGATTCAAGATAGAAAATCATTCAGTTCACAAGATAGAAAATCATGCTTAACCAATTGTCTCAATCTCTTGTACATCTCCATCTATACCAGAATGGTGAATGGTGTTGGTTAAAATTTCAGTTTGTAATGGGCGGATAATGCAGAAGGACCAAATAAGCAATTCCCTTCAAATGTTTTACAAGCATACTATGTTGGCTTTTCAACCAAATGCTGATCCAGATCTTCCATTTCCAAAGAAAATTTAATATCCCTTTACAATCTTACCATGGTCCACTTCTTAGACATTTAACTACAAAAAGATATTTGAATTCTTACCATGGTCCAGCGCTTAAATGTATCATAGGTGCCAAACTGAAGGCCAGCATAAGGAACAATCTCAACCAGTGTTGGAGATAATCCAGCATATAATCCTCTGAAGCCACGTGCTCTGGTAATATCAACAAATGCTGACCTCATTGTTGGATACACCTAAATTAGGCATTAATCAGTCAAGCAGTAACATATAATATTTTCATTTTAAAGTGTCTTCAGCAAATAGTGTTTTAAGACAAATGAACTGAATAGGGTGATGTCAATTACATAGATACTCCTTTATTTATCGCTGATAGTTTCACTAATCAAAATCATAACTGGGAAAATTCAAGAGAGCCACATTTGTCTATTATAGAGCATAAGAATGACACACATAATCATGTTCTATACCTTAGGTTCACCCTGTGATGCTAATATGGTTCTTAGAAGATCAAATGGGTATGATCCAACTGTAGCTGTGCACCCTGCTAATGCTCCACTGATGTAGGAGAGGTAAGGACTCAACTGGATATGATCCTCTGAATCATAGTAAGCAATCAGACCATAACAAATAAAAGAGACATTTTAGGGTATGTAAGCAGGACAGAGATTAAACATGACATCACCTCCAGTGCCATATCCTTTTAGGATATATTTCAAATAACATAGAAACAATGGCCTTCACTACCAGTAGGTATAAAATATGATAAATTGACAGTTAGAATCTGGACCATATGACTCTAAGCATATAGTTGAGCATAATACGAGAAGATATCCATCAAAATTGCGGCAAACCTGTCAGCATCACATAAATTTATTCTAATGTATTGAACAATTTTGAATCGGTTTTATGCTAGTCTACATGTTGAAGAAAAAAAAATGTGAGGTCATTTTTTATGTATAAATGTCTATTGAATCCATTCACCGGTCAAAATTCATTTTCAGTTTGATCACAGCAAAACCATGTAATAGAACACACATTTCCAGAATAAAATTACAGATTATATTAATCTGTTATAATTATACCTGTCTTAGAAGAACCAGCAGCAAATGTTTTTAATTTGTGCAACACTGCAAATTGTATAGCGGTGTATGGCATAACCATGAGTAGAGCTGGAACATTGCCACGCCAAAAGCCCTACAGCAAGCAACTGCCTTGGATAAAAAATCAGAAGATGGTATATAACCTTCATAAAATAAGTTTTTGAAAATATATTGAAGGAACTCCCAAGAACAGTATTTGGACTTCATGAAAATTAAACCAAACACAATGGCATGAAGTGAAAGAACTGTGGTATGTTATATCTGCCATCAAGATCTGTAACCATAGAAAAGCATGTTTCACTTACCTTCACAACCTGAAGAGCATAAGTTAAAAATTATGTTCTCAAATTCTGGGCTCAAACCCCTCTTGTTACCAAAAAGAAAAGAAAAAATTGCATTCTCAAAAACAAGCAGAACATTGGTGATGGAAGAATTAAAACTCAATAATAACATAGAAAATTCCTTTCTTCAAAGGATTATAGCAAAAATATCCAGGTGGTGTTTATAAATGTGCAAAAAAAAAAACTGTCTATATTTGAGATTCATTCCATCATTTTACTGAAATTAAACCATAAAGTTGGTAAACCGAGACTAAACCACCTGGGTTCAGCAGCCCTGCTTCCGTAAAGTTCAAATCATAGACTTAGATTTCTTAATACGCATCTACAACAAGCATCATTAAATCAACTACTGTGTAACAGCTTTGAATTACACTATGCAAATTAAATCATCCATCCACAAATAATAAAACAGAAAGAGAGCATCATACGGGTAAACCTTCCTCTCTAAATATATCCTTTGTAGCTTGCAACATTCCTGTGTACTTTGACGGTGCAGTCATATTCCTGCGAACCAAATCCCATGAATATGTTGGCTCCAGTTGAACCTGTCATCAAATACACAACCCAATATTTTTCTCAGCATCACAACTTAATACTTTTGACTCGAAATACAACCATGCATTTGAAAGACAAACACACCATAACTAACACCAGTATAAAATAAATTGCAGCTGTCCAACCTCTTCCCTCTTTTTTTACTGCACAATAGCATGAGCTCTTTTTCATCTAAAGATCAATGTTCCCCATTTCCCGGCCTCCCCCGTGAACTCCAAATTCTTATTCAAGTTGCATGTTAATTCCAGTCACATGGACAACAGAACTTCACAGATATACTCTATCGAAAAACTTGGCAATAGAAATGAACGTTGACAATTTATTCATATAAATCATCACATCACATTACATTGAAAAGGATAGCTAACATATAGATTCATGAACAATTTATCAAGCCTATTAAAAACCCATCATTGCAGAACAATAAAAATTCAAACTTTATAATTCAACCACTAAAAAATATCAAAACTTCAGAGAAAAGAAACAAGGAAAGAAAGACCTGGAATCTGATTTTGATGACATCAAGAGGAGATGTAACGGTACGCGAAATACCACCAGCAATAGCACCGGCAGTAGCATCTATTAACGCCCTTTTTAGCTGCCCTGGTGCTTCTGTTGCAGCCTCCTCCCCCTCCCCCTCCATTCTCATTATTACTAATGCCGAAACCAAACCAAAGCAAACGCCCCCTTTCCTTTTCTCAAGCTATATCAACAATGATCTAAACCACAAACATATAAATAAATAAACACCAGCAAGTTTAAAACACTAGAGAAAAGAAAGAAAGAACTGAAAATGGTCCGCAGATTTAGTTAGTTTTTTCACAAGAATTTCTTCATAAAAAGATACCTACCTACCTGGAAAGAGTAAGAGAGGGAAGGCAAAGGCAAGGCAGCCATTCCTTGTTTTTTCTTTTCCTTTTTCTTTTTTGGGTTTAGTTTAGTGGTAAACGCCGCCTTATTAGATTTTTTTAGCGGCGACTTGTGAGAGAGAGAGAGGTTTGGGGTTGTAAGCTGTTGTTATGTTAGAGGAGAGGCAGAGAGAATGAGGAGACTGATATCCTAAAATTTTTTCAGGATATGTTTGGAAATATAAATGTTGTTTTTAAAATATTATAAAATAATATTTTTATTTTTAAAAATTAATTTTGTAATTAGTGTATTAAAATCATCTAAAAATATTTAAAAATATTAATTTAAAATAAAAAATAAAAAATAATTTTTTTTAAAACATTTTTAAAAGACCTTTTGCTAGTCTAATATTAATGTAAAATCCAAAACGAATCTAGGATTTCAATTAATTTAGGTTAAAAAATATTTAATTGATTTTATAAAAAAAATTGAGTTAATATAGTAATTTAAGTTTAAATAGATTAAAATTCAATTAACTATTAACTTATATTCTAATTATATTTTTGAAAAAGTAGATGAATTCTTTTAATATTTAACTTTAACTTATACTTTGAAAATGTAACTTGATAAGTTGTCTTGAAATCATCTAATTTATGGCTGGAATTGGGTTAAATTTATAAACAATAAAGATAATTAAAAATTTGATTGACCCAGCTAAAAACACAATGAAAATCTATTAATTATTTTTTAATTTTTTAATAAAATAATATTATTTTAATTTATAAAATAAATCAAGATTGACCCTGACTCAATAAACTGGTTTAAAAACACTGCTTTAACCTTGCCTGAATTTGTCAAGCAATGCCATTAATTATTTTAAAATCTTCAAGATGCCCAGGTACGGCTAAATGGATGCATTTAGGTTTATTTTATTAAACTTCGTGAGAAAAGTGTTTGATACGAGTTCGCATAATAGCATCGGAAGATATTGATTTCGTGAATACATTAAACCATGTAAAGGAACATATTTTTTATTTTTAAAATTATTCAAAAAACAAAATTAGTTCTAAAAGCTTATCAAAAGACCATTGAACAAAGGAAAAAGATATTTTGAGAAAAATATTTGGATTGGAAGCTTACATATTTCAATTGCTATTTTCCTTGAAATAGAAATCAATTCCACAATTATGCTTATTATTTTAAATGTCTTGTATATTAATAAATTCTAATAATTTATAAATACATGATTGTCTTTGTATTTTCTCTTAATTGGAAAAGAAAAAAAACCCTCCCTCATTTTAGCCCTTTCATCCTCTTTATTATTATTTTGTTTTTCACTATTTAAAAATTCATTCAATTTAAAAATTCAGATGGGTTAAATAAATAAATGAATCCTCTACCATAATAACAAAGAAGAATAAATATATGATACACCAAAAGCTATGAAAACATCTTTGTTTATGTTTTTTTTCCTTCAAAATAATACAAAGAAATAATTAATAAAATATTACCAATTATTCTTTAGACAACTTAAAATATGTGGCAAGACAATATAATAATACGTGGTTATATAAGGAATTTATGGCAACATACATAAAGAGAATTAATTAACTGTCGGTAGCTTTGCTCCGCAAGGAAGGTGGACTAGTCCAGCCTTAGACTTTGGGAGGAGGTTTTTTTTCACAAGACCACACCCATTTGTCTTTCCCAAGGGTCATGTTATATAATTTGTAGTGTTTTTCTTTATCAAAAATTTTTAAAAAAATTTTCAAAATAAAAATATAAAATTTTAAAATTTTATTTCAAAATAAATTAATAAATAAAAATAATCATTATAACTAATAATATTATTAAACTCGGTTTAACCTAACAAATTAACTTGATAATTTATTAAATTAAGACCTGACTTGGGTTGAGTTTTACAGTGATAAGATATCTAGTTAAGTTTTAATGTGAATCTCATGATTACATGATCCAAGTGAGATTAATATAATTTTTAAAAGCAAAAATTGAAGTTTTATAAAAAATATAACATAAAGATAACTTGAATCAAAACACTAATATTATTATACTCTATAATATAAAACTAGATAATAAATGCAATAATACTATAACTTGAATTTATTTATTCAACATTGTTTTAGATCGTATCAAATTCAATTAACCTAACAAACCAACAAATCAATGTACAACCTAAATGATTACCTAACAAACCAACAAATCAATGTACAATCTAAATAAGTCTAATCCAAATAAAATTTAATTTGATTTTTTTATATTAAAAAATTTAAAATAATATCATTTTTAATTTAAATTAACTTAACAAATATACAACTCAAATAAAAAATTGAATATTTTTATTAAATCTCAAAGTTTGATTTGTTTTTGATAATTCTCCACAAAAATTTGATTATAATTTTAATTTTATCCCTTCATCCATTTTTGTCCGTTCATCACGCCAAGAAAATACATCAAGGCAATTAATTTATCAAATTAACTTAACAATGTAATATATCATATTATATTACATTGATAGACATGAATGAGTAGATTATCGAATGCCTAAATTAAAGTACTCCTCAGATTGGATGTCCTTTCCATTTAGCGAATGCAAATGGAAAAATATTTTGAGAATATCGACACCTTCTCTTGTCTTTTCATCAATTATCTTTAAAAATATGTCAATGAGATGCTAAAAAAATGAAGAAAATGGTACGAAATGATTGGGATGACTTTTCTATCGCTGACCTGCCCAAAAATAAGCTATAAGATAGGATTTTTTCCCCCCCACAAAGTCACCGCTACCAACCAATTTTTTCCATGGTTATATTTCAAGGCATGACCTGGCACCTTTTCAGTTTTTAAAAAATAATTAAAAATAATATTATTTTAACTAATTTTTTTAAAATAATTAATAAGTTAATGACTTGATTTTAACTAGGTTAATTTTAGATAGATCTGGTCCAAGTCAACATGGATATTGGACAAAGTTAATTAAACTTTTTCCTACTTATTTGTTTTTATTGCAAGCAATTTTAATAAGGTTTCCTTTTTGATGGGTATGTAAATTTTAAATTTTTTTATGAAAAATAATTTTGTTATATTTTTAAATTATTTTAATATATTGATGTTAAAATAATTTTTAAAAAATAAAAAAAACTTCATTTAATGCATTTCTAAGTAAAAAATATAATTTTTAAAAAATAAAAAAAAAACTTCATTTAATGTATTTTTAAGTAAAAAGTGCTTTGAATTACCGTCGCTGCTACAATCCCAAATAGACTAATATATAAAGTAAAGAAATTATTTCAACTATGAAATTATACAATATACTAAAAGAGCTTAGTGCATCTATTATTATTTACCTATACATAAAGCACGTGGATTAGAGTAGAGTAATGGCAAACTTGCCTTGCCACAGAGACTTGTAAAGACAGCAAAGGAGGGGCTGATTATCTTTTCACTAGGATGCATTTCACATTGAAGAGATGGTTGGAAAGAAAATGGTTAGTTCTAGTTTTGGTGGGGTTGCAAGCCCTAGGATGTGAACACATGGCGCGGGGGCTAAGCCAGACCCGTGTGCCACGTAGGGACACCTAGTGCTAGGGTTGGAGCTACCCTGCCTATGCACTAGGTCAGCCTCGCGAGTGTGGCTATAGATCCTAGTGAGACCTAAGGCTCTCTATATCCAGTGTCAGGACCCAGTTCTCTTAAGTCCCCCTTAGGAACTAGGGCTCATGAGTCCTCATCAGGACCTAAGGCTCATAAGTCTTGTGTCCGGACCCAGTACTCTTGAGCCATACAAAAGGACCCAGTGCTCTTGGGTCTGGCATCAAGACCCAAGGCTAATAAGTCTTGCATAAGGACCTAATTTTTTTGGGTTCTTCGTCAAGACCCAAGGTTATTGGGTCTTAAGTTTCTAAATATAAGGCTCAGTGCTCCCTGTTATTGTTTACCTAAACATAAGGGATTGTGGATTGGAGTAGTGTAATGGCAGACTTGTCCTTGCCACAAAGAGTTGCAAGGACAACAAGGGAATGAAGGGGTTATCTTTTCATTAGAATGCATTTGACATCGAAGAAATGGTTGGGGAGAAAATGGTCAATTCCAATTTTAGTAGGGCTGCAGGTCATGGAATACAAATACCTAATGTTGGGGCTAGCAAGACCTAGGCACTAAGTGACATGATTAAAAGATTGATATCTTCTCCTAAGTATAGGAGTGTCAAAGTAATAAATAACATGGCAAGACCGGGGTCGAACCACAAGGAGTTAATTGTATAAATTATACATAACAACAATATAACAACAACAACAATAACAACAACAATAATAGTAATAGTAATAGTAATAGTAATAGTAATAAAATAATACTAGAAGAAGAAGAAGAAGAAGTTGATGAGAACTTTGAGATGGAAGGTCAACGTGAGGATTAAACAATGATAATAACAAATGTCAAAGTTAGAGGATCTACTAATGATATTTCAAATAAGTATAGTATAAACTCTTATTATTTAACT
>NW_011501742.1:30495-33687 GCF_000495115.2 Populus euphratica
ATTTGTTGTACCAAGTATTATACAACTTAAAGCTAGATTAGTCATTTAACAAGCAAAGTATTAAAGAGTGAACAAGATAACAAATACAAAATATATTAGTATCAAACATTAAAGTCCATATTAAGTTTACACTATACTTATTCTTACATCATTAGTGTAACCTTTTCACCTTGAAATAATAAACTTAGCTAGATATAATGAAAGAAAAAAAGAAAAAAAAACAAAATAAGAACATAAATAAGATAAAAGTTAACTAAGTAAATGAAAGGCATAAACTTGATATTAATGAAAGTAAAGCATAAACATTACAAAAAATACAAAGAGAGAAAGCAAGAGCATGATCTTGATCTGGAAACTAAGATGTCTAAATGCATGGCAAATGCCTCCTTTTATAGGCTAAAATTGGGAACTATTGATTTGATGACTAATTGATGAGTGGGTGACCAACTCTTGACTCGGTAACAATCCTTATCTTCTCTTGTCTGCCGAAAACATCATTGATAACATCAAAATTGGAGCCACTCTAAAACATAAAAGTTGTAGGAAATTGTCTCAGCTTTCTTGTGTAAAAACTTCAAGTCATTTGGACTTCTAGAACTCTAGATATAGGCCAAACACTGAACAGTGCTCGGGCTTGAAGACAGATTCAGACTTCTTTGTTGTTGCTACAATTTGGACTTGAAAATGGCCTTTTTAGATCTTATGAAAGTTGTAGGCCTAAATATTAACTTTCCATCCATATAAAGTAGACCTAAATCTGAGATCTATAGCTCCAGATATGACCCAATTATCGAACAATGTTCTGGTTTGGATTGCACCGACATTTCTTTTCTAAGTTTGGCCATCTTTTTATCCTTTCAATTTCAGTTCTTAAATTCATCAATCAATCCTTTCATTTATGTGATAGGCCTGCATTTAAAATAAATATTTACCATAAATTAAAGGTATCTTATATTATTAGATATATTATTATAAAACATACTTTAGTTAAGGAGTTATTGATACTTCAAATGCAAAATGATGATATAAAACCTTGATAAAAATACACTTTTAAGTACTAATCACACCCTCCAATCAGTTTATTACTAGTCCCTAGTAATCAAAGCGCTAAAATAGAAAAACAATTTGCAAATTCCACAAAGCAAGGTATTCATCATTCAACTTCCATTAATTTATCCAGATAAACAAACTCTCATTAAATTTATATATCTGCTTAATACCTCTTAACAAGATATTAATAAATCTTTTTTTTATGCTCAATTTATCAACACATAATTATGGGGCTTTTCTTGGAAGAAAACAAAATTTTTATTCTAATGTTTAAGGTTAACTTCCTTGGGTTGAAATTATTATTATTTTTTTTCTTTTTTTAATATATATATATATACATATAACTTAAAACACCATGTATCTTTAACCCATATAATGAGCTTTCGGCTAATGACTCCCAGACCAGTTGGTCTTAGGGCATTAGGTGTTGAGACACCCCTACGAGCTTAGTAACTCGGGTCGCAGATACTGATACGTAGATAGTGCAATGTTTGATTCCCTTAAGCTTTTCTCCTCAACCTATGTAACAAGCGTTGGGCCAATAGCTCCCAAGTTAGTTGACTTTAGGGTATTAGTTGTTAAAACACCCCTTCGGGCTTAATTGCTTAGGTTAGGAAGACTATAAAACGAAACTTATCCATATTTTTATTATCATCATTCATTTTTTTTTGCTCTTTTTTTTTCAAATTATATACTATCCCTTTCCTTTAGTTGTTACCTTTAACAAAAGAACATAAATAATATAATAATCCAATATGCAACCCACAATCATATGTTAAAGTGTGTGTGTGTGTGTGTGTAAATTAAGGTTTAAGAATACATGTTAAATGAGTATATGAGCTGAATTAAGTGATAGTAATGCGAGAGTTTGTAAACCTAAATATTTCAAGAAGTATTATGATAGACTTTATTAAGAATGGTTACTAAGATGCGTCTCAAGAGTAATAAAAAGATCTCTTTTACTATGCCATCATAGTAACAATAGTTTTGCACATGCTTTATGAAATAGAAAACATAGTTTTTTTTTACTACTACCCTCTCCCCCTAACCAAAACGAGACATTGTCCTCAATGTTCTAAGGTAGAAAGATCGAGTATAGAAGATATCACCTGAAATAACGAACACTAACAAACCTAAAACATACTGAAACAAATATAAGAAACAACAAAACACAATAATAAAACCAAAAGACACAAAGATTCACAAATGAAGGCTCAAATCTAATCTAAGCTTTTTATGGCTTTCCTTAGATGACCAATTTATGCTACTCATGGAGGGATCAATTACAGGAATGAAAGATTGTAGTTGGTGAATCAATTATTCAGTAGTAGGAGTAGAGATTATGATTTGTCGTGTAGAAGATGTTAGAAATTCCTGTTCCACAGCATGATCAAGAAAAGACAACAACTTATCATAATAACCATTAACATTTAACAAACCTATGGGTTTATGGTGAATGTGTAGTTGGGCCCAAGAGGAAATATGGAAGATCTCTTCCAATGTGCCTAGACTACTTGGTAAAGCAATAAAGACATCAGCATGGTTAAACATTGCATTCATTTGAGCTGACATTGTGGAGACCTGAAGTTCCTCTCCAATTGTTTTTCCAATGATGTCCCATTGTGTTCAAGCTTCAGGGATGACTCCTAAAACTTGACTACCTTCTAAAAATATAGCTATTGACACACCTCCTATTAATCCTAGATTGCCTCTCATATACACGAAATGAATCTATCTCTCAGCTAGCACCTGACCAAGATGATTTGCTGATTATAAAAACTCCTTTTCTTTTCTAAGACTAGATCCACCGAAAACACAAATACTTTTTATTTGTTGAATGTATGAGTTGAGTAGAAATGAAAGGAAGGAAGAGAGGATTATATAGATGAGAAATTAAAAAGGCAATCATACCACCTATATATAGGCCAGCTGGAGTCTCACACACACACTCTCTCTCTTTTTATTTATTTATTATATTTTTTTTGAAAAAGCATGTGTATGTACAAGTAGTTGTTATTATGGCTCACATCTTTCCTTGGTTTTACGTCCAAGAACGGCTTAAACGCCTGATTAGTACTTAAAAGTGCATTTTTATCAAGGTTTTATTTCATCATTTTGCACTCGAAGTATCAATAACTCCTT
>NW_011501738.1:0-10167 GCF_000495115.2 Populus euphratica
ATGCACATCATACTCTACGTTCTTCTATTCTTTTCTCCTCAACTCTGATGCAGCTCATAAGAATAGTCAGTATTCTTAATCAGTGGTCCATCTTCCATATTGTTTGTGCGTGCAACACTTCCATTAATGCCCCAATATCTCAGGGAATCTCATGCGGTAGGAACACAACACGGGTCCCTCGGTGCATGGCTACATGCTGTAACTAAGATGAAATCTCTCTGGACCGTGAGGAAACATGAAATCCAACGATCAGGTGTGGTGAAATAATTGATCCCAGCTCTATAAAGTTGGCTATTGCCAGTCTTGATGCAAGAATTCGTACCCTCCCAGGAGTTTTGCTGGAATTTGTTAAAATAACAATCCAATTCCTGGAGGTGTTGTGGTGATGGGATGCCCTTCCCCTAAATGTCTATCCTGCCCGATGCAACCATGCTTAAAAGTGGAAACGATCAAATGGTAAAACTATAGCATCTCTGGTGCAGTTTAGGTCATGCAAATTTATGATACAATCTGGGAAATCAGGCTTGCACATTTTATCCTCCATGTATTCTAGTTTGCCCAATTTTCATAGTGGTTTAGAAGAGATTGTTAGCACAGGCACATAAACCATAACTCAGACTTGCAGGATATTTCAAGACTAATTAACATGAATACATCTGCAAGAATTTCGCAGTTCTAGAACGGCAGTTCCTTTGTCTGAACAAACAATCTAAGCAATCACATAAACTCTTCAATTAAGGGCTGGTAAAAGAGCTTATATGCCTCCATAACTTCAAGATACCACATTGCTTCTCGATCCGGAAATGCCGAAAGATCGACCATCTTATGAACCTAAAATTTGAAAATAAACCGCTATCCACATGATCAAAGTCTAAACAAAATGTATTCTTTGCAGGTATTTGACAGAAAATAGGTGGATCAAGTAGTAAGTTCTATTGAACAATGTAAAAACGAATTGTTCGCAAGTATTTGATTAAAACTCGGGGGATCAATTCGTGAATTTACCTTAATCATAGGGGTCTCGCCATGACGGACAAAGTACCCTCCAACTACCATCACATACATCCCTGTACAATCCAAAATTCAGAAATAGACCCAAGAAAAACAAAGCGGTCCATGCTAAAATGCACCAATATATGCTAAAATGCGCCAAAAGAAAAGCTAAATAGAAACGGAAAAGCGATACCCAAGTCCCAGTGACGGAGACGGAAGTCAGCAGAAAGGCAAAGCTCGATGACACCAGTGCCGTCATCGAGAAGGAGACGACCGTCACCATCGTTGGAGACCAGAATCCCCTGAGAACAACAGCAGAGAGGAATTACATAAGGGAAGTGGAAGAGGGGTAAATGGGGAACCGATAAAAAGAAGAGGAACCTGTAACCAGGCACGTTGAAAGAGAATGCCGCCGAGAGTCAAGGCGTTTTGAGAAGGAGTCTCGCTGGCGTCTTTCAATTGGACGCAGAGCAGCTTAAGCGCTGCTAGGCTGTAATCCATCTCCTGGTCTCCACCGATTCCTCCTCTTCCCTCTCTTCTCTACTCTACTGTGTTGGCGAGTTATTCAAACGTTATTTTACCCGAAGGACAAATAGAGATGTGGGGTAAGGTGCGTTTGGTACCTGTAATTGTTCCTTCTTGCTACTTTGGTCCCTTTACCTGTAATTGTTCTTCAAACCGGACCAGTTACTTTCTCAAGCTGACCGTTTTCTCTCAAACTGTACCAATCTTTCTTTCTTTCTAAAATCACCATTTGTTTATGAGGTGCAGAAATGTTTTTAAAATTTTTCATTTTTTATTAATTTTTTATTTTTTTAGTTTATTTTTATGTACTATATAAAAATAAAATTTAAAAAATAAATATTATTTTAATATATTTTTAAATAAAAAATATTTTGAAATCTGTAAAACTAGCTTAACGTGAAATAAAAACTTGTGATATCATGATTTGTTTGAAGGATATATTTGAAAATATAATAAAATTTATTTTTTTATATTTAAAAATATATTAAAATATTTTTTTCAAAAAGGTTATACTATCAGAAAATAAATAATTTGGCTTGAAGGGTTTGAGATAAAGGCCATTTGTAATAATTATTAGTAATATATTCTTCCGTAGGGGTTTTTTTTTTGTTCAGTGAAAGAAAAGTAAAGTAAAACACTTTCAATAAATAGAAGAGAGAGAGAGAGATAAATAATTAAGTAATAAATTAGAGTATGGTTGTTTTTATATTTTAAAAAAATTAATATTTTTTTAATATTTTTAGATTATTTTGACATAATGATATAAAAAACAAAAGAAATAAATAATAAATTAGAACTTGTTTGTTTTTGCATTTCAATAGTATTTAAAAAAATAGATTTTTATTTATTTATTTATTTTTAATTAATATTTTTTAGTATTTTCATATTATTTTGATATTCTAATCTCAAAAATAATTTTAAAAAAATAAAAAATATTATTTTAATATATTTTAAAAAAAATATTTTAAAAAATAACTACTATCACATACTCAATCAATTTTTAGGCCATGTTTATTTACTGAAAAATAGTTTCCGGAAAACCATTTTCAAACTTTCACGTGTTGATTTGTCATTAGAAGTGTTGATTTGTCATTAGAAAAGTTGGTTAATGGAAAATACTTTCTAATCACCGAAAAACATTTTTTAGTAAAAAAAAATTGCCTTAGTTTTAAGGAAAATATTTTTTTTTTTGCTGTGTTTGTTTTTCAAAAAATGATTTTCGGGGAATCACTTTCCAAACTTTCTTGTGTTTGTTTACTGTTAGGAAAGTTTGTCAACGGAAAACACTTTCCAGTCGAAGGAAAATTTGACTTGGTTTTCAGGAAAGTGTTTTCCTGAAAAATTTGCACGGAAAATACTTTCAAAAAATTATGAAAATTTTAAAAATATCATTATATATTGATTATATTAAATTTGATCCTTAAACTTATGATTGCTATATATATTTTGTTTTGAATATTTATTTTTCAATTTCATCTCTTAAAATTTAATTTTTATATTAATTCCAATAAACTACCGCGCCTTATAAACAACTTTTAAAGACAAAAACAAGTCCACCTTTTCTTAGGGTTCTTCACCAGCTATTGATTGTAATAATTCCCATTAAATAAAATATTCATCCATCATGATCTTACAAATAATCCAGTCAATGCACAAATAATTAGGTTTGAAGGGTTTGGCGATCAACCTGAAGGCTATTTGTAATAATTATTAGTAATATTATTCTTCCGTAGACTTGTTTTTTACAATGAAAGAGAAGTAAAGTAAAACACTTTCAGTAAATAGAAGTTAAAAATACTTTTAAAAAATATGATTCATTATTTTATTTTTATATTAAATTAATATTTTCATATTATTTTAATACTTGATATAAAAAATTAAATTAATAAATTTTTTATTTTATTTAAATTAATATTTTTTATGTTTTTAAATTATTTTAATATACCAATATGAAAAATAATTATTTTAATATATCTATTATTTTAATATATTTTTTAAAATAATCATACACAAGAAACCCATTTCAGAGAGAAACCAATCCAACTATTCTTAGGAGTACTCATCATGACATTGACACCCTATCGTTCATGTCGTTCTTATTAATTTATTAACATGATAGAAGGAAAACAAGGACACGATCGCACAGCCTAGTATGTCCAAACCTCGGCTGGAAACCCCTGCAGGCTGCTAAAGCTAATGCTTCTCCGCTGTCTTGTGTACCTTTCCTTCGCCTCTAGAGTAGCTGCTTTCCTTGATTCAGGAATCACTAGAACTCCACAACCTTTAACTCTATGATACTACTAATCACTTTTATGACAAGGTTTGATGCTGCAACTCCATGCTGGTTAGTTCTCTCTCCAAGCCTTGTGGCAAACTCTCTGCGTTACGGTGAATTTGGGTCAATACGTGCAACATGATCATAGCTGAAGATTTATTCTGTCAGACATCCTGAAGATGTCGGAATAAACTCGATCACCTCCAATTTCGGCACCAGTGGCCCCAGCAGCAACTCTAAGGACATCTTCAATTAGAGCAAAATTTCCCAAAATGTCCACATGTGCTCCACTCTCCAGACCCCTTCCCTCCAGGAGGCTAGCTGGTGGCTTGTGCTGATATTCCCTAATGTGTGTGGCGATGCCAGATGGATTGAACCGGGTTCCTCCTCTCCACCCTTTCGCACACATGAAACCAGCACTTACTACTGGCACAGTCTCATCACCATCAGTTAAGCATACTCCACCTCTCAAGCAACTGTCTTCATCTCCATCAACTGAGCTATCAATCCGGAATGGAATGCTCTTGCACTTATCATTTGGTGATAGCTTGTAGATATATGATCTTTCGGTGGGGATTCCAACACCATATGAGCAGTATATCTCAATATCTGGTGCATCAGGTAACCTGAAACAGAATCCCAACGTTTACACCATTAAGATTTATGCTTCACTTAGAGAAAAATCTCAACTCATAAGATTGGACATTATGCACTAAATGAAAAAAAGGACATCAAGACACTAGCTTTTCAAAAAGCAATTATAGTAAAACAATGATAGAAGAATTTCAGAAAAATTTAAATAAAAAATCCATCCACTTTATCTAAAAAAAATGTCTTCTATTTAAGAATGCATACGGAAGATTTTGAAACGTGAAAAAGCTCTGCATGCATGGTTAAACGAAGAGAGACAAAACAGAAGGATAGTTATACTCACTTGGTCTCTAGTGGGTTAGACCAGTACTTGTAACGAGTATATTTAGGATCATCAAGATTGTCGGCTATCCCGTAAGATAAATGACTCTCCACACGTTGCATCATTTTCGGAGCCACAAAGCGGAGTAAATCAAGAACAGTTCTAGCTGTATAAGGTTTATTTTCTGCTATTTTTCGGATGGTTTCCCTGCACATCTCATCATATTCAGTCCAAACCTCTCCTCCACATGCTGAGTTAGTGTTCTTGTTGGTTCTTGTGCCCAAAAATTCCTGTTAAAGCATCTTTATCAACATCTATTTATGCAAATGAAAAGAACATTTCTCCAAAATCAAATTAAAGGATCACTTGATCTCCACTGATATGAAACAGGGTTTCATAAGACTAAGCGAGAAAGCAAACGAATTCCAATCAGCGAATTGATACAATCTTTGATTGTTCACTTTAATAAACTTCAAAGAAGCAACCTATTCATGAAATGCAGCCTCTTTTCTTTGAAGTCCAAAATTTTGGCCGGAAGTAAAGGCTCTCTCTGTTCTACGTATGAAGATCTTGTTTTGTGTTAAGTGCATACGCCACCAAGTGATCATCAGTTCTCTCTCAAGAAAATGAAGAATATGTTTTTGCATAGGTGGGAGCCTCACTGCAAGGCTATAGGCCTCTTGTGAAAATGTAACGTCGATCAGATTAAGGATTCCACACATATTTATCTATAACCTAGCAAACTCTCACAGTTATAAGTAACAAGATCAGTAAAAGAATACCTTTGTATCAACAGAGGGAAGCTGCGAGGATGATAACTGCAATGTTTCCTTCCCGAAAGAAATTATCCTTCCGTACTTTGATTCTTTCACGTGAAAATCCATCTTCACATCACTGTCATTTGTATCCTTGTCACCTGCAGAAGCTTGCGAGTATCTTTTCTTTGATAAATCACAAGCATGCCGCTCTTCAGGAGACCAATCCAAATTACCCCAGATAGTCTCTCCTCCTTTAGGTAACAATGATGCTATTGAATCCCATGTTCGAGTCACCCGCATGACATGCTCCAAGGCTTGAAGTCTAAGAATCTCAGAATCCAAAACACCAGGATCCATAGCTCTGCATTGTCCGCACAAAAGCATTCCAGATAAATACATTTTCTTATTTTATAATTCTACAATATTGTGAACTTCATGCGAAAAAACCTACATAACCGACTCTGAGATGCAACATTAGTTGCGTTGTCTGTTGAACAAATTGTACTAGCTTGCTCTATCCAGGCATATAGTCACTAGATATATGTCATCCAATGAGAGACAGGTTGCAAATACTAACCTTATAGATGCGACGTCTTTGGCTTCGGCAGAGAACAGATTACTGACTGCCTTTGGTACACCAAGGAATACTGGACCAATATTCATGATTGCCTTTATGTGCTTTGCACACCAACCTGGACCGCCACCGCCTCCCATAGGAGGAGGTGTTTCAACCCACTTAAGGAAGTGAAGAAAATAGATAACCCCCATGGAATGGGGCACCACTACCACTTTCATATGGCCATTTGTTTCATACATAAGCTCTATTTGACTCTTCAATCTACTTAGTGTATGGTCCCGAATCTGCTCATCCTCAATTAGAAATGTATTAGTGGAGACTCGATTCAAATTAACCTTAAACAAAATTGCTGATCAGGATCTTAGAAACATGAACAGGGAGGGAAACTGCAACATCGAAAGGATTTTGAATACCACCAGAATGATTCTGCATTGTTTTCATAACATAGAAAACTTGTAATGGGACACATAAGCATACGAAGATATTTTATGTTAGATTCATTCTCTTTTCAAGGAATCTAACATAAACATTGTGACAATTTGCGATTAAAAGGAACTCAGTGGTATGAGAAAAAGATTTGAAGCAACTTTAAAGCATTTTTCCACATTGCTCAAGTTTGGAGTTAATTTAGGTATATTGGCATATTATTAAATAATATATAACTGAAGGTATTAAGTTTCAAATATGTATGATAAAATCATGACTGTTACGTAATATCCATGATGATCTACTTTACCTCTATTGAAACTTCAAATTAAAACCATGTTCTAGAAAAATTATAACCATTTACACAATGATTACTGCTGGCTATTCTACTTCACTTGATGAACTGGCGCATATGTACAATAAAAGCTGGCTATCGGAGTCACGACTAGTATAATGTGCTAATCCTCCCAATTTAGTGAAAACTAAAGGCAGGGGAAGAACCTCTATACCTCTGTATTTTGAAAAGAAAGTCTCCAGTCGTACGCTGCCATGTGCATATTCTTCCCTTCGTAACCAATTTTTGCTAAATTCTCAATAAGTACAGCCCAAACAAAGTACCCTGGAGCAAAATAGTCAGCTGCAACCAGCCCTGGCACTGCTCGCAGTCGAATGCCTGGAGGGTCGAGACCAGTCTCATTGTGCAAAGCCAGATGCTCCAGCAAACACAATGGCCTAAATTTCCAACACAGTCCACGTATAAATTCAGTAATCTGATTACCGAAACTCTCATAAAGCAAGGATAGGCTCCAACTAAACATAGTGGTCCAAAACTCTCTACAATGAGCATTCAACTTTGTCATTAAATTTAGAAAAAAAATTACGATGTAATTCGACTGTGTCAAGATAACCTCGCCTGTCAAGAAACAGGTTATTCAACCAGCACGGTGGTCCAAAACATTTGATACCATTCCCACATAAGTTCACAATTACAATCCAATTGAAACACAAAATGACCCAAAAAAATGTACCTACACAATGCTGAGGGGGTTTGACAAAGTGAACCAAATTTGGTTCTGCTTTAAGAAATACGTGCTTAAACTAACACAATCAACACAAATTACACTATAAACTCACAGAGGTTATCAGAATTAAGTCATGAAATGGAACAAAATGTGATTCTCAGTTACAATACGAACCGTTTTAAAACCTCAGCAAAGCTACCACCCCAAAGTCGCTTTCGAAAAAGACCTTCTGCACAAGGCTTGCCCTCCCACAGCTCTAGCCCTCCAGTGACAATGCCAGGCACCAAAACAACTGGATGAAGAGCTGTCAAGCCTTCAAGTTTAAGTCTTGTTCCAGGTGATTCAAGGACCTGAAAGCCTGGAAATGTAGCTGGCAAGCAGTTATACAAGACCAAAAGAAGCCACCAAGTAGTGCACAAGTACCCAATTAGCCAACAGCAAGAGTTTATACAGCTCCATTCCTTTGGCTGCCTTTTATTCCTCTTCTCGTTTTTTTCTAAGGCAGTTTCGGCCTCGGTGGCAACAGTTTCTTCTTTCTTGTCACTTTTTGGGGGTTGAAAGGACTGAAATTTCACAGGCTCTACATAACATAGCTTTCTGAACCGAAGAATTGAAGCCATTGAAGACTAAAATCACTTCAAACTAATTATTCACCACCAAAAGAAAGAACCAAAACAACCCATTTTTAGAAATGAAAGACTGGGCCAGCTTTCTAGTCATTGGTAGTACAATAATGTAAGACAGATTGGTTAGCTACTGAGGATTCGCCTTGAATAACAGGAACAATGAACAACCCTTTAAGGAAAACTGCAAGATCGATTGGTTAGATAAACTGACAGGAATGCAAATGTAGTGAATTATAGAGCAAAGAAGGCTATGGGCTTTAGATACCCGTTAAGCAAAAGGCAAGAGCACGTGGTGAAGGAGAAGATATGATTGCGTCAGTGGAAGCACTAGCGATGAACACTGGGCTACCTAGCAATCCGATAAAAACAAAGACAATAGAGAAAAAATTTAGCATCTCTCTCAGTACTCTTCAGGCATGGTGGGTGAAAAAGAAGGGAGTTTTTGGAGCTAGCCAGTTGTGAGAGATGATAATACCAAGGGAGTGTAAAGCTCAAGTGTGTGTGTGTGTGAAAAGGCTTGTTTACGTTCCGAACCAAAAGGGCATTTGTCTTGTGGCCTTCACTCGCAACAGAGCCGTTCCTTAAATAGTAAGCATTTTGGGGTTCTTTCTGGTTTATCACGTGGCTGTCTCTCCTTATTGTCATTTACACCATTACTGCACCTCTCTCTGTATGGGAACAAAAGAGGTGTCAGGGACCGTGAAGGCAAGGCAGAGAGAGAAAGGATGGGAAACCTTTCTGGAGTTCGTCTAGAAGGGCATGTCTCGAGAAGGGTAGTGCTGGGTTTGAGATAAAGAGAGAAGTTACTTGTGCTTACTGTTGAGCGAAGAAGAGAGAATTCCAAAGGGGACAACGTCTAGCAGCCCCGATCATGGGAAAAGCACACACCAGGAAAAACACAGATACCCAAATTGTCAAAATGACTCCATTGGAATGGTGGTGCCTGTGGACCCTGACTAGTGCACTAGAACTTGCAAGAAGAAGCACTCTGGTAGCATAAGAGCTGTGCCCAAGAACATATGATGGAGTTCTTTCTAATCCGTGCCTATTAATATCTTAGTAGGGTTTGCTGGGCCAAGTTATTTTGATGCATTTATTTATTAATTAAAGGGGGGTGTGCATATTGATATATTATTAGGGTTTGCTGGGACAACTGATTTGGATGCATTTATTTATTAATTAAAGAGAGATCAAATTAATAACGTGTTTGTATTTGCGATTAAAAACTAAATTAAAAAAAAAATGACTTTTTATTTTATTAGAGCTGTGCGCCTGTGCCCAAGAACATACGACGGAGTTCTTTCTATTCCGTGCCTATTAATATACTAGTAGGGTTTGGTGGGCCAATTGATTTTGATGCATTTATTTATTAATTAAAGAGAGATCAAATTAATAACGTGTTTGTATTTGCGATTAAAAACTAAATTAAAAAAAAAATTGACTTTTTATTTTATTAGAGCTGCGCGCCTGTGCCCAAGAACATACGACGGAGTTCTTTCTATTCCGTGCCTATTAATATACTAGTAGGGTTTGGTGGGCCAATTGATTTTGATGCATTTATTTATTAATTAAAGGGGGGTGTGCATATTGATATATTATTAGGGTTTGTTGGGACAACTGATTTGGATGCATTTATTTATTAATTAAGGAGAGATCAAATTAATAACGTGTTTGTATTTGCGATTAAAAACTAAATTAAAAAAAAAATGACTTTTTATTTTATTAGAGCTGTGCGCCTGTGCCCAAGAACATACGACGGAGTTCTTTCTATTCCGTGCCTATTAATATACTAGTAGGGTTTGGTGGGCCAATTGATTTTGATGCATTTATTTATTAATTAAAGAGAGATCAAATTAATAACGTGTTTTTATTTGCGATTAAAAATTAATATAAAAAAATATTTTTTATTTTATTTTTTAAATATTTTTTGATGTATTTACATCAAAAATAAATTTTTTAAAAAAATTATTATTTTAATATATTTTTAAATAAAAAACACTTCAAGAATAAATCACAATCTCAAATAAATTACAGTAATTATAAAAATAAAAT
>NW_011501738.1:16036-20541 GCF_000495115.2 Populus euphratica
AAAAAATCAACTTTTAAATATCATGAAAAAATAGATGTTACCTTGATTCATCAATTACCAGATAAATCACATACATTTTAATCCTTTTTTTCCCTTCTTCTTTAGAGATGATTGATGTAAACGGATTGCCAGAATTTTGTGCCAGGTGTTGTTGTCATCAACTATCCAATCAGCTGTTACTGTGATTGGTGACACGAGGATTATGATCATTTGGAGGATGATTTACTCGCTTTAATTCTCATATTAACTAGAAGAAAGATATTTAATGCTTCAAATTTTAGTGTTTAATGTGTCTTTTTAATATCAATATATAAAAACATATAAAAATATCAAGAAAAATAATTTTAAATAAATAATTAAAAAAAAAACATGGTTCAACCACGTTATCAAATATTATCCAATCTTGATTTCTACTCATCTCAAGCAACACATGAAAACGACACCCCAAGTCCACAACAAAAGATCAGTTAAAGAAAATTATAATTAATTACTAGTTTATCTGATATGGAGTTTTCATGCTAAAAATATTATAATAATTATTTTTAAATATTTTTTTACTTGTAAATATATCAAAATAATATTTTTTTTTTTATTTTTAAAAATTTATTTATATTATTAGCACATTATAAATATAAAAAAATAATAATTTTGAACAATTATTCTTTTAAATTCTAGTTGAAACGCGGGCGCCAAACACGACCTTGTTCTCCAATCCCTCAACCGTGTTGGAAATTAACAAAAATAAAAAATAAAAAATCAGATAAACGCACAGGCACAAATGACAAAACAGCGGTTATATCCTAAAATCCACTATTTCACCGCGTCCCGCATCATATCCCCACGTGTCTCTTATCCACAGCGAGTACAGCCCTCATCCAAATTCGCGTACACAAAATACACCCACAAATTCCCTCCTTCCCATATAAACCACACCCCTTCCCTTTCTATTTCCGAAATACACTCTCATTTCACCTCCTCCGAACTCCCTCCCCCCCTCTCTCTCATTTTTTAGCAATGGCATCATCAGTGGTGAGGGTTGATCTTGATGGAAACCCAATAAATCCGCTAACAATTTGCATGATCGGTGCTGGTGGTTTCATCGGGTCCCACCTGTGTGAGAAGATCTTGAACGAAACTCAACACAAGATCTTAGCCCTTGATGTTTACAATGACAAGATCAAGCACCTTCTCGAACCGGACAGCCTCCCTTGGGCTGGCCGGATCCAGTTCCACCGTATCAATATCAAACACGACTCTCGCCTCGAAGGCCTCATCAAGATGTCAGATCTGGTATTCGTTTTCACCTCTCTATTCATTAAGCTGTAACCAAGCGCTAGTATCTAATCATTGTGTTGATTTGTATTGTTTTGTGGTAATGTGTGGTTCAGACGATAAATCTGGCTGCGATCTGTACGCCGGCTGATTATAATACGCGTCCTTTGGATACGATTTATAGCAACTTTATCGACGCGCTGCCTGTGGTACTGCTTCTGCGTTTTGTTAAGTTTCGTGTTTCGTTTTCGGTTGAATTTGTTATTGTAGTTTTCAAGATCGGTTGAAATTGTTAAAGATTCTATCGTTGCTGTTTTTCTTTTTCTTTTTGAAGTTGATGTGTGATTTTTTCTTTTATTTTTTTTTTAAATTTTGAATTATTTAGGTGAAGTACTGTTCAGAGAATGGTAAGCGTCTGATTCACTTCTCGACCTGTGAAGTGTATGGGAAAACTATTGGGAGTTTTCTTCCTAAAGACAGTCCTCTTCGTCAGGTAAAATTTCGCTTCCGTTTTCGTTTTCGCGAATTATATTTATGTCTCCGTGCTTTCTTGAAATGTGTACTCGAAGAAGCATTTGTCGGTGGGTTTATTTTGAAAAGTCTTTGAAATGCATTAACATTTTAATGCTTGAATTAGCAGATCCTTTGGATCAAGCTGCATTGGTGATATGGTTGCATTAGTAGGTAGAGGGTTTTGGTTCTGTGTCAATGTTTTATATAGGTAATATGATCATATTTAGCTTAATGGAAGGTGGGATTGCGGATTAGAAGTTTCTGTTTCATTAGTTTGTTCATGGTGTCAGTGTCAGGTGTCAGGTGTCATCAGTCTTTTTTTTATTTTGATTTGGCTGGAGAGTGTTGAAGGTTAGAAACTGATAAAATTGTGAACTTGTTTTATTGTCATTCTATTATTGACCGTTGGGAGTTACGGAAGTTGTGATTTTGAGTTGCTTTGACCTTTTGATTTGTTCTGTTATTTAATTTTTTATGATATGGTTGTAGTTAGAGATGAGTGATTTTATTTGGCACGATGTGATAGGATCCTGCATATTATGTGCTCAAAGAAGATGCCTCTCCCTGCATTTTCGGTTCCATTGAGAAGCAGAGATGGTCTTATGCGTGTGCAAAGCAATTGATTGAGAGGCTGGTTTATGGTAGTCAATCTTGACCTATGATCTGGCAATTTTGAGCTATTTAGGACCTTTTGTTCTGACTTCTTTTCATAATGATGACAGCTGAGGGTGCAGAGAATGGACTTGAGTTCACCATCGTGAGGCCTTTCAACTGGATTGGACCCAGAATGGATTTTATTCCCGGTGTTGATGGCCCAAGTGAGGGTGTTCCCCGGGTTCTTGCTTGCTTTAGCAATGTTAGTCTAATTTTTTCTGCATGGGTCTTGAGCTCATTTGTTTTCTTTGGGTTCTTTGATTGTGATGTCTCCATCTTTCATTGCCCCAGGCTCTTCTTCGCCGGGAGCCGCTCAAGCTTGTGGATGGTGGCGAATCCCAGAGAACATTTGTTTATATTAAGGATGCCATCGAGGCTGTTCTCTTGATGATTGTACGTGCTAAGCTATATCCTCTCTCTCCATTTTTTATTTATATTTTAATGCTAAAGGAGTATCTAACAGTGTTGTATTTCATATAGGAAAATCCTTCCAGGGCCAATGGTCATATTTTTAACGTTGGCAACCCTAACAATGAAGTCACTGTGAGGCAGCTTGCTGAAATGATGACAGCGGTGTGGAATTTTTCCGATGATACCTTCTGGCTTATGTTAGGCGACTACATTATTAATGTCTTGTCTGCATCCTGAAATCGATGCTCAAACTTTTCTTGCAACAGGTCTACGCAAATGTAAGTGGAGAACCTGCTCTGGAGGAACCGACAGTTGATGTCAGCTCCAAAGAATTCTACGGTGAGGGATATGACGATAGTGACAAGAGAATTCCAGACATGACCATAATCAATAGACAACTTGGTATTGCCTTCTTTGTTAGCTACATTCTCAATTTTCTTTAACTCTACTTTCTGATGTTTAATGTCATCTTGACATTTGTTTGGTGGACACCAGGTTGGAACCCCAAGACATCTCTGTGGGACTTGCTCGATTCAACCCTCACTTATCAACACAAGACGTATGCCGAGGCAATCAAGAAGGTCATGTCACAATCCACAACCAGCTGAAGAAATAAACGAGACACGATGAAGGGGATATTCCTGGATGGGCTGGTAATTAGCGAAGTGTTCCAATTCTTTTTAAGGCAGTCATAAGTATATCATAATGGTTGGTTCGATATACATTACAATTTTTGTCTTTCTGGTGTCGGTAGTCGGTGGCTCAGTGTAGCTCAGGAATGTGTTTTAAAAATGTCAAACCTCGAGAAGATTCTGATGGGCAATGATGCCCGTGTCATTGTAATGTGTCACTTTTGAGCATGGTCTAGGGGGAAGTGTTGTATTAATTTGTTTACCCGATCAAGCTTATGTTTCTTAAATTATTATTTATTAATTCAATCTTGTAAGCTTCTTTACCTTCTTGTTTGCAAAATCCTGACCTGTCAGAGCTTTGCGTCTGTGGAATGATTCGATGACATGCTGTTATTTTCGATGCAAATATCTTGTTGAATAAAAGGGAGAGAGAGAATGGATTCATGGAAGCTGCCCACAACTCTAGGCACGGGCATGTCCGTGCAAGATATCTTGTTGACAGGAGAGGGCGCATGTGGTGTTGTAGAGGATGAGCAATCTAGTAAAGAAGCTTCCATACGAATCATGTTTCCCTCTGTTTCTTTACACGAGATGGGATATCTTCGAGAGCAATCTGTTTTATTGAATCTACTGTGTATTTTCGAGGGAAATTGGCTTGTTCCAAGTAGAGAATAGACAAATTCAATAAAAAAATTCAAAAGTTTAAAAAGGAATTCAATTTCAGCATGGAATTGGTTACAAACGGGCTGTAATATGGGTGGGGGTATGCCTTTGGGGAGAGCCTGATGATTCTGAACACATCCAGAGATCTGAAGCCTGTTAATGTAGGCTTGAAGACTTGTTAGTTCTTCGGCAAGCCCACGGATACTATTCTTATCCGTGAGTGTTGATAGGCTAGTGTAGTAGCACCAGTTCGGTATGTTGGCTAGTTTGTGTTTCTATGGGCCAGTTTTATTCTGATTCAAAAACTGTCACGTATTACTACCGCTCCTAATTATTTAAAAGAGAGAGAGAGAGAGAGAG
>NW_011501738.1:23737-33774 GCF_000495115.2 Populus euphratica
AAAAAAATTAAAATAATATTATTTTGATTAAAATTTATCAAGTAAATCTGTTTATTTTTATATTTTTATTTCTATCTCTTTAATTAAATACATTTCTTTCCAAATAATAAAATTAAATTTTAAAATAAATTTATTTTATATTTTGACTTCTTTATGATCAAACACAATCTCAAGAAATTCTACAAGCAAGTTCAATGAAACTCTTAAAAAACAAAGAAAAATATCACTTGGTTTCTTCTGCTATTTGACATGCAGATAGCAACTTGAAAACAAACTCATTTATTACCCTAATAATACCGCATAACTTGAAAATTCCAATTTTTTTTTTTCTTCTGTTACATGGTCCATGCTGCTAGTGGTTTTCTTGGCAACTTGGCATGCAAAATTCTCCACCTTCTAAAACACATCAACACCTACTTTAATCTCTTGAAACTTCAACTTGCATGTGTTTTTCTTAGCTGTAAAGAGGCCCAGTGTTTTTCATGTTGCCAACACGACCACATTTGACTCACCTAAGACCTCTCTTGCCCTCCATTCTCCCCCTGGTGTTTTTGTTTTGCCCCTTTCTTTTTCTTTCCCTTTTTAACACCGTGAAGGTGAAGTAATTAAGCATGTTTCTGTTTTTGTGGTTATTTGCCTTAAATTCCTTTCCTTTTCTACCCAATTGAGATTTTTGCTTGTTTGAAAAGGAAGAACAGAGAAAAAAAAGGAGTGGTTTTGTTTCTCTTCTAGCTTGGTTATGGCCCCTGCAGGGAAAGTTACTGGTTTTCACAAAGAGGGTAGTGACTGGTATGTTTCTTCACTATATTTCTTATAATCTCTCAAACCCAGATTTTAATTAATTTTTTTGAGGGGGGGAGGGGGGTTTGAGATTTTACAGTTTACTTTGTTGGTTGTGTTCAGTCTTAGTTCATTTGTCACCTGTTTTGTTTTAAAGCTGTGATGGTGTGTAGCTGCCAGAATTCTGCATTGAAATTTGAATTATGGGTTCTTTTTCTTTGTTTTAATCATGCCTTCTATTGTAATTCATGGGCTTTCGAAGAAAAAAGAAGTTTTTTTTTTTTTAAATGATCGTGGTGATGATGGTTTGGTTGATTTCCAGAGTTAGAGAGGAGTGTCAAGTGTGTGTGTGGTTGCCCGATAATATGATTTCTTGGTGGGTCTGGCAGGTTCTGCAATGCAGGGTTGCCAAGTGATATCACTGTTGTTGTGGATGGTATAAAGTTCCATCTTCATAAGGTAGGCTCATATTTACCTTCTTGTAGGGTTTAAGAACACCCGTAACTGATTCATCTTCGTTTTGTTGTTTTGTGAACCCGTCTTTTAATGATTTTGAATTCTTGATGTATGTTTTATGTAAAATTGTGGTAGTCTACTCTTTTCCTGCTAGAGTTTTTGACCTAAATATGTTTGATGCTGATCACTTAATTGTACTTACTCTTTTAACTATGAAACTTAATGCTGGTAGATTCCTAGTGCTGAGAGATTTTTTTTTCTTGTAATGAAATGCTGTCGTAACTTCAGTTTTATGTGTCGTGTACAATGTGTGTATCGAATCCTTCACCGAAGTCCCATTTCTTTGCACATCTCCTATATACTTGGAGTTTTGATAGTAAATCCTAAAGTTTTCAACTTTTCACATTTTCCGTTGGTTTAAAAACTCTGAAGTGGCCTCTGGGGCGTTCTGTAATGAGTATGGAGTGCATTGAAGTAGTTGTATCTGTAATTTTTTCTTTAATGGAAGATGGTAGACTTAAAATGTATTCCTACAATTAGTCCAGGGAAGAAAAATGGCAGGACTTCTGGGGAACTATTTTAGAAGTAGTCAATCTCCGGTCCTTTCCTAGATGTCTTTCAAATTAACCAGCTGCAGTTAACAAATTTTTGGTCTCTCTTTCTTTGAATTCAGCAAAATTGCTTCTATTATAGGTTGATCGGTGATCAAGATGTTTAAGGGGTTTTGTTTGATAGAATGGTCTATTCTGTAAGTCGGCAATCATAAGACTAAATATATCACATTCTTTGACGAGTACCAACTAGTGAAGGGTAGGGAATTGGCTGATTTCCTGGCCACGCATTCCAGTTCCTAGCTCTAAGATTAGAGTAGGGCAGGAAGGAGCACGGTGTTGTTCAATAAGATAACGTATTACACTAGCTTTCTCAATAGTTCCAGCCACTTTGGAGGAGAAGTTCTTGCCGCTGCCCCCTTTGCCGTTCTTCGTGCTCTGCCATCATACCTCCTTTGCCATGAATTGTTCCTCAGACTTGTGTTGAGAATCGAGAAACCCAAAAATTTGATCTCAATTTTGCGAAGTAACATTTTTCCTAACTTCCCTCATTTAACTCAGTTTTGATTTGAAGCTAAAATCTATCCTAGAACCACCTGTGTAGAAAACAGAGACTGAGATTCTTTCAATAGAAGAGAATATACCGCAGTGTATCCAGGAGAGTAAATGGCAGATAAGAATATAACATAAAGATGAATACGAGTTGGATGAGTTCCTGGTGTCAAACGTCTCTATCCTCTGCTATTATTAATTTTATTTTTGTCTGGTTATCTTGTTCTTGAAATGGACTTAACACATCTGCAGAATGAGGAGATTGTAATTGCTTGCAAGAGTGAGTTTTTATTGTCATCATGATTAGAGTGCTTGGAATGAATTATTGTGTTTGGTCAGGAGTGCAATGCAGTTTTTTGGTATTACTTGATATTGTAAATAGCTTGATCTTAGGATCATTTGCTTTTAAAGGGGCCTTCCTTTTCCTTGAGACCTTACTCCAATATGCTTTATGTTCATGACACAAAATACCTTTCATAAAAATCCCTAACCATGTATATTGCCACAGGATGGAGAAAATGTGGTAGATAATGCTTTAGCCTGTGAACAGAGTGCCTATTGTGGCACAAAAAAAACTTGGGAGTTTAAGTTTACATCTTTTTAACCATCTGGTTAGATTTCTAAATAAAAAAAAAATCACCATGCCTGGTATGAATTTTAATATCTTATCAAATCATCCAGTACCATCTATGCTTGATGTGATCATATTGCACTGTATTTCCTATTTATGCAAAGATTTTCTTAATTTTGAGCTTATGATATTAGTCAAGTTGGATTTTAGAAATATTGGTAACAATATATTTTTGTCCAGTTTCCACTGGTGTCAAAATGTGGGAAGATAGCACGAATATGTGAAGAATCCTCTGAAAAGGCATTCATCGCAGCATTTGAGGAATTCCCTGGTGGTCCAGACACTTTCTTGATTGCGGTAAAGTTTTGCTATGGATTAAGGGTGGAACTGACACCAAGAAACATAGTAATCTTGTATTGTGCAGCAGACTATCTTCAGATGACAGATGAGTACGGAGAAGATAACTTGCTTTCCAAGTCTGAAAATTTCTTCCACAAGAATGTACTTCACAACTGGAAAGACTGTATATTGGCTCTTCAAAGTTCCAATCCTGTTATTGCAAGGGCTGAAAAGCTCCAGATTATAAGCAAATGTCTGAGTTCTCTATCCATGATGGTATGCACAGATCCTAGTTTGTTTGGATGGCCCATGATGATGTATGGTAGCTTACAGAGCCCTGGTGGAAGCATCCTCTGGAATGGTATAAACACTGGGGCTAGAATCCAAAGCGTAGAATCTGACTGGTGGTTTGAGGATATATCATACCTTAGTGTAGGTTTGTTTGAAAGATTGATATATACAATGGAAACCAGAGGCCTAAGGCCTGAAATTCTTGTGGGTGCAATTATGTATTATGCCAGGAAGCACCTACCGGGCCTCGGCAGGTGGCAGAGTGGACAAAGTTGGAAAACAAGAACATTTGCCAGTTTCAGCTTGACACCTGCTGTTGTTGATCAAAAGGTTTTGATAGAAACCATTGAAAAACTTATCCCAGAAAAAAAGGGGAAATCCTTTTGCCGTTTTTTATTGGGACTTCTTCGAGTTGCTCTGATACTGGGTGTCAGTCAAATGTGCAAGGACTCTTTAGAGAGGAGAGTAGGGATGCAGCTGGAAGTGGCGACCCTAGATAGTCTTCTTATTCCTGCCTATTCAGATTCTGATACTTTGTACAATGTTGACTGTGTGGAAAGGATCATTCATCATTTCATGGCTTCAGAATCCAGGATTACGTTATTTTCTCCATCATCATTGGACCTAGAAACATCTCCATCATCTGAACCTTTAAGAAAGGTTGCAAAACTGATAGATAACTACATTGCAGAGGTTGCTTCAGACATACATTTGAAACCTAGAAAGATACGATCTCTTGCAGAGGCCCTTCCAGAATCTTCAAGACCATTGCATGACGGGCTATACAGAGCACTGGATATATATTTCAAGGTCGGAAATTATTGGATTTTCTTCTGGAATACAACCTTCTTGTATGTTTCAAAAATTTTCTGATCACTTGTGGCATTTTCCAGGCGCACCCTTGGCTATCAGAGAAAGAGAAGGAGGAACTTTGCAACACCATTGACTACCAGAAGCTCTCCATTGATGCCTGTGCCCATGCTTCCCAGAATGCAAGGTTACCACTTAGAGTTGCTCTTCAAGTGTTGTTCTTTGAGCAGATGCAATTGAGAACTGCTCTTGCTGGCTGTCTACATGTCATGGACACTGAAAGTGCCCCTGCAGGTCCCATTCCTCGTGATATGTTGGGCCAGATTGTACAGAGGGATGGGTGGAGAACAGTTGTGCAAGTGAACCAGGTTTTAAAGGTAGATATGGACAATATGAGGTCTAGAGTTGGGGAACTTGAAGAAGAATTTAGTAAAATAAAACAAGAGATGAAGAGAGTGACTAAATCACATAGCTCTCTTAGTTCTCCTCGCTTGGTTGCCAGGAAGATTGGGTGCAAGCTTGTCCCACGATCCTCATATGCAGAACCTGATACTGTTGATATTACCGGACCAACACCTAGAGCATCAGTTGAACAAGCACACCGTCCCCACCATTCGAGACACTGGAAGAGTTTCCCTATGTTTTGATAGTAATTTGATGCATAGAAGGCAGAGCAAAGAGGATCACAGTTTTGTATCACATAATTGGTTTCAAATCGTATGGAAAATAGAATGCAATGTCTTCTCATCCCTATTGAAGTGTTCATCTTTTGAAAGTTGTTTAAACATTTCAAGGAGGAATCTTTTGGAATTCTCAAGCCGCAGGGTTATGGAAAGTCTTACAGTGCATTATGGAAAGTCTTACAGCGCCTTCAAAAAGCCATATGCTCCAATCCAAATCTGGACTTGTAGAGAAATGTTACACCAGATTTAGAATGGAGCTGTCATACATCATGTATTTATCATAGAGAAAAGGAGAAGTTATTTTTCGTTTGTGGTTTTTTTTCCCACCCTTTTATGGCATATACATGTACAGCTCTGTGAATTGTCTTGTGAGATTGTCAAGCACTAGAAATACATCAGAAAATTCATGTTGCATGTTTGAACCTCGATCCTGCCTAGTTTCTATTGTCTTTGTGGTTTGATGTTCATATTTGTATGTTCTCAAGAACACGCATTGAATAGGTTTTGACGATGAGCGGGCTGCATTTTTCTTCCTGCAACCCAAGGCAGTTTCAGAGCCTCTGCCTCCTTGGGGAAGTTGTTTTGTGAACCCTTCTTTTAATGATTTTGAACTCTTGATATATGTTTTATGTAAAATTGTGGTAGTCTACTCTTTTCCTGCTAGAGTTTTTGACCTAAATATGTTTGATGCTGATCACTTAATTGTACTTACTCTTTTAACTATGAAACTTAATGCTGGTAGATTCCTAGTGCTGAGAGATTTTTTTTTCCTGTAATGAAATGCTGTCGTAAATTCAGTTTTATGTGTCGTGTACAATGTGTGTATCGAATCCTTCACCGAAGTCCCATTTCTTTGCACATCTCCTATATACTTGGAGTTTTGATGGTAAATCCTAAGTTTTCAACTTTTCACATTTTCCGTTGGTCTAAAAACTCCTAAGTGGCCTCTGGGGCGTTCTGTAATGAGTATGGAGTGCATTGAAGTAGTTGTATCTGTAATTTGTTCTTTAATGGAAGATAGTAGACTTAAAATGTATTCCTACAATTAGTCCAGGGAAGAAAAATGGCAGGACTTTTGGGGAACTATTTTAGAAGTAGTCAATCTCTTGCCCTTTCCTAGATGCCTTTCAAATTAACCAGCTGCAGTTAGCAAATTTTTGGTCTCTTTCTTTGAATTCAGCAAAATTGCTTCTATTATAGGTTGGTCGGTGATCAGAATGTTTAGGGGGTTTTGTTTGACAGAATGGTCTATTCTGTAAGTCGGCAATCATAGGACTAAATATATCACATTCTTTGATGAGTACCAACTAGTGAAGGGTAGGGAATTGGCTGATTTCCTGGCCACGCATTCCAGTTCCTAGCTCTAAGATTAGAGTAGGGCAAGAAGGAGCACGGTGTTGTTCAATAAGATAACGTGTTACACTAGCTTTCTCAATAGTTCCAGCCACTTTGGAGGAGAAGTTCTTGCCGCTCCCCTCTTTGCCTATCTTCCTGCTCTGCCATCATACCTCCTTTACCATGAATTGTTCCTCAGACTTGTGTTGAGAATCGAGAAACCCAAAAATTTGATCTCAATTTTGCGAAGCAACATTTTTCCTAACTTCCCTCATTTAACTCAATTTTGATTTGAAGCTAAAATCTATCCTAGAACCACCTGTGTAGAAAACAGAGACTGAGATTCTTTCAAGAGAAGAGAATATACCGCAGTGTATCCAGGAGAGTAAATGGCAGATAAGAATATAACATAAAGATGGATACGAGTTGGATGAGATCTTAGTGTTAAACGTCTCTATCCTTTGCTATTATTAATTTATTTTTGTCTGGTTATCTTGTTCTTGAAATGGACTTAACACATCTGCAGAATGAGGAGATTGTAATTGCCTGCAAGAGTGAGTTTTTATTGTCATCATGATTAGAGTGCTTGCAATGAATTATTGTGGTTGGTTAGGAGTGCAATGCAGTTTTTTTGTATTACTTGATATTGTAAATAGCTTGATCTTAGGATCATTTGCTTTTAAAGAGGCCTTCTTTTTCCTTGAGACCTTACTCCAATATGCTTTATGTTCATGAGACAAAATACCTTTCATAAAAATCCCTAACCATTTATATTGCCACAGGATGGAGAAAATGTGGTAGATAATGCTTTAGCCTGTGAACAGAGTGCCTATTGTGGCACAAAAAAAACTTGGGAGTTTTAGTTTACATCTTTTTAACCATCTGGTTTGATTTCTAAAAAAAAATAAAAATCACCATGCCTGGTATGAATTTTAATATCTTATCAAATCATCCAGTGCCATCTATGCTTGATGTGATCATATTGCACTGTATTTCCTATTTGTGAAAAGATTTTCTTAATTTTGAGCTTATGATATTAGTCAAGTTGGATTTTAGAAATATTGGTAACAATATATTTTTGTCCAGTTTCCACTGGTGTCAAAATGTGGGAAGATAGCACGAATATGTGAAGAATCCTCTGAAAAGGCATTCATCGCAGCATTTGAGGAATTCCCTGGTGGTCCAGACACTTTCTTGATTGCAGTAAAGTTTTGCTATGGATTAAGGGTGGAACTGACACCAAGAAACATAGTAATCGTGTATTGTGCAGCAGACTATCTTCAGATGACAGATGAGTACGGAGAAGATAACTTGCTTTCCAAGTCTGAAAATTTCTTCCACAAGAATGTACTTCACAACTGGAAAGACTGTATATTGGCTCTTCAAAGTTCCAATCCTGTTATTGCAAGGGCTGAAAAGCTCCAGATTATAAGCAAATGTCTGAGTTCTCTATCCATGATGGTATGCACAGATCCCAGTTTGTTTGGATGGCCCATGATGATGTATGGTAGCTTACAGAGCCCTGGTGGAAGCATCCTGTGGAATGGTATAAACACTGGGGCTAGAATCCAAAGCGTAGAATCTGACTGGTGGTTTGAGGATATATCATACCTTAGTGTAGGTTTGTTTGAAAGATTGATATATACAATGGAAACCAGAGGCCTAAGGCCTGAAATTCTTGTGGGTGCAATTATGTATTATGCCAGGAAGCACCTACCGGGCCTGGGCAGGTGGCAGAGTGGACAAAGTTGGAAAACAAGAACATTTGCCAGTTTTAGCTTGACACCTGCTGTTGTTGATCAAAAGGTTTTGATAGAAACCATTGAAAAACTTATCCCAGAAAAAAAGGGGAAATCCTTCTGCCGTTTTTTATTGGGACTTCTTCGAGTTGCTCTGATACTGGATGTCAGTCAAATGTGCAAGGACTCTTTAGAGAGGAGAGTAGGGATGCAGCTGGAAGTGGCGACCCTAGATAGTCTTCTTATTCCTGCCTATTCAGATTCTGATACTTTGTACAATGTTGACTGTGTGGAAAGGATCATTCATCATTTCATGGCTTCAGAATCCAGGATTACGTTATTTTCTCCATCATCATTGGACCTAGAAACATCTCCATCATCTGAACCTTTAAGAAAGGTTGCAAAACTGATAGATAACTACATTGCAGAGGTTGCTTCAGACACACATTTGAAACCTAGAAAGATACGATCTCTTGCAGAGGCCCTTCCAGAATCTTCAAGACCATTGCATGACGGGCTATACAGAGCACTGGATATATATTTCAAGGTCTGAAATTATTGGATTTTCTTCTGTAATACAACCTTCTTGTATGTTTCAAAAAATTTCTGATCACTTGTGGCATTTTCCAGGCGCACCCTTGGCTATCAGAGAAAGAGAAGGAGGAACTTTGCAACACCATTGACTACCAGAAGCTCTCCATTGATGCCTGTGCCCATGCTTCCCAGAATGCAAGGTTACCACTTAGAGTTGCTCTTCAAGTGTTGTTCTTTGAGCAGATGCAATTGAGAACTGCTCTTGCTGGCTGTCTACATGTCATGGACACTGAAAGTGCCCCTGCAGGTCCCATTCCTAGTGATATGTTGGGCCAGATTGTACAGAGGGATGGGTGGAGAACAGTTGTGCAAGTGAACCAGGTTTTAAAGGTAGATATGGACAATATGAGGTCTAGAGTTGGGGAACTTGAAGAAGAATTTAGTAAAATAAAACAAGAGATGAAGAGAGTGACTAAATCACATAGCTCTCTTAGTTCTCCTCGCTTGGTTGCCAGGAAGATTGGGTGCAAGCTTGTTCCACGATCCTCATATGCACAACCTGATACTGTTGATATTACCGGACCATCAACTAGAGCATCAGTTGAACAAGCACACCGTCCCCACCATTCGAGACACTGGAAGAGTTTCCCTATGTTTTGATAGTAATTTGATGCATAGAAGGCAGAGCAAAGAGGATCACAGTTTTGTATCACATAATTGGTTTCAAATCGTATGGAAAATAGAATGCAATGTCTTCTCATCCCTATTGAAGTATTCATCTTTTGAAAGTTGTTTAAACATTTCAAGGAGGAATCTTTTGGAATTCTCAAGTCGCAGGGTTATGGAAAGTCTTACAGTGCATTATGGAAAGTCTTACAGCGCCTTCAAAAAGCCATATGCTCCAATCCAAATCTGGACTTGTAGAGAAATGTTACACCAGATTTAGAATGGAGCTGTCATACATCATGTATTTATCATAGAGAAAAGGAGTAGTTATTTTTCGTTTGTGGTTTTTTTTTGCCACCCTTTTATGGCATATACATGTACAGCTCTGTGAATTTTCTTGTGAGATTGTCAAGCACTGGAAATACATCAGAAAATTCATGTTGCATGTTTGAACCTCGATCCTGCCTGGTTTCTATTGTCTTTGTGGTTTGATGTTCTTATTTGTATGTTCTCAAGAACACGCATTGAATAGGTTTTGACGATGAGCGGGCTGCATTTTTCTTCCTGCAACCCAAGGCAGTCTCAGAGCCTCTGCCTCCTTGGGGATTGATTAGGTGAAAACAATGCAAATCGAGCAGCATTCTGGATTTGCTTCCAGGGTCCCTGGTGTTCGAGATGTTACTTTGTACGTCTACATAAAAATAGTTATTTAAATATTTATGCGTATGGC
>NW_011501740.1:0-33745 GCF_000495115.2 Populus euphratica
TAACACTAACCAAAGCCAAAACCCACCTAGGAATAGAAATTCATTAACCAAATCATACAAATTGCTACCCCAATTTGGTAATAAAAGCTGGGGATTTCGTGGGGTCGTTGCAAATGCAAAGAAGAAAGGTGAAAATCCTTCTAAGAGAAAGAGAGGTTGGTGGCGAAGGTTTTTTATTGACGAAGAAGGGAATTGGCTTGGATTAAAGGATGATGATATGCTTGATGCCGAGGCTGAATTGTCTGAGAATTCGAGTGATGAGGAGTTGTCTGAGGAAGAGAAATTTGAGGCTTGGAAGAGGAGAGCTGAGGCAATTATGGACTTGAGAGAAGCACAAGAAGATATGTTGAACGAGGAGAGTAGGAAGTGGGAGGACTGGATTGTGGTGATAATGGTCATGATGATGATAATAATGGTTCATGGTGGAGTAAAGAGTTTGATGAAAATGGTGGAATTGGAAATGGAGGCTCAGTGGAGGATGTGCGGTCGGATCCTACTAACCTTGTACCTGAGAAAGGATTTGTCGAGTTTGTTAGAGATTTGGTTTTTGGTAGGGAAGAGGAGGATTTGTTTTATGAAGACCGCTTGTTTCGGTATGCCTCATTGAACTTAGTAAGTCACTTCATTGCACTTCGTTTCAAAGCACTACCTTATGCCATCATTTCCCATGTCGAGGTAGATTGTTTAAATGGTTTCCATTTCTATTCATTACATGCTCATAATGCCAATCGAGAATTTGTTGTTTATGTGACCATGTCAAAATTTGTGGCTCTAATCTCATGAAGTTGATGTTACCACTAACTTTAACATTGTTGTTTAAGGACAACACTAACTTTGTATTGCATAGACTGAATTGGATGGAACAAAATTTTGCAGCACCCTATGCTATAGTGATGCAAAATAAAGGACATCCGTATGAAAAGGGATGGGCAATCCTATCCCCATATAGCACATCAATATATAAGATGATAGAAGTATCTATACTTTTAGGATTAAGTTTTATGTAATAAATCTAAATAGAGTATCATTGACTTGATGAATATTTAATTGGATATGATTAAAGTGTATGGTTATCAAAACTATTCAAAGTGGACATTTCATGTTTCGATCTTTGTTGAACCTGACTACTTCATGTCAAGTTACCTTGCATGTTGTAAAGATGGATCTTCTGTATGCTCTGGTTAATTTTGAAAATTTGCTCGTCAATTTGGCATGCTTGTACTCAATACCATAACCATATTCATCTTGCTGCAGGCTAAATTTTTGGCAGTATTGATAATCATATCCTGGGCCTTGGACTTTGCAGTTCATGACTATGTTCTCATGCCCTTCTTAGACAGGTAACTGTTAGGTCAAAATGGTTTCTTAAGTGACTTCTCCTAATCTTAACAATAAGAAATATTTGATTTTATATTATGCTCTCTTCTTCACCTGATATGTTTAAAACAATGCTTATGGTGCACTTACATGTAAAACTCTGTCTTCCTAATTAAATTTATTAAGCCATGTCATGAACAGATATGTCAAGATTGTACCACTTATAGCATAAATGCTTGATGTGAGAAAAAATCAAAAGCTTGAGATGATTAAGGAAATAAAATTGGAAAAAGCAAGATTGAAGCTTGAGGTAGAGATTGGTAAATCTCCACCTCTCTCCGATGAGGAGGAATGGAGGGAGCTACGGCATAAAGCGTAAGAATAACATGTTTTTGTGTTTGTTTTGGTAGATCATGTTTGTTATCTATCTGATTCCTCTATTGAATTGTGTCTTAATGCATTTTATGAGTAGAAGATTCATTCAAATGGTATTCTTAGACATTAATTCTAGGATTATTTTCAGAACATTAAATGACATTGATTAATTCCCTATAAATACAATACCTTGAAAAGCTTTCCTTGTGATCTTTGATTACAAATGTAAACATCTTGATGTGAATTCTGTTCTTTTCAACTTCTGATTGGTTGCTTAAACAGGTTAGAGTTACGAGATGAGTTGAGGTTAGAAAACCGTAGATCATTTGCCAACATATGGTCAGATATGGTTTTTGGGGTCTCAATATTTGTTCTTTTGTACTTTAATAAGAGAAAAGTGAGTAGTTATCAGTCGTTCTCTATGCATAGTGCCTTTTATGTGTGGAATTGATATGTTTCACATCACTGTGAGGCCTCTATCACTGTCATCTTAATTGCCATCATCTATCCATCAAAAACTACAATTATATGGAAACAACAATAAGTGGCATGTCACCTTATTCTAAAGTAGCAATTTTTTTCATGCTTCTGTCAATTTTCACTTTGTCTGTATTCATATCCATGAGAATCATTTATCTTTTTAAAGAAAACAATGAACCACTTATGTACCTTTTAGAGTTATTTACTCATCTAAATTGTTATAGAGCATTTCTGGAGTTAGTGCATAGAGACTTGCTGAATGGTTTTTGCCTTATTGTAGTTATATGCCCTCAATGGTTGTTTTGCTTGAACTAAGTTTGGAAATGCTTGGTTCTATCATACTCTTGTCATGTTTGTTACAATTTTTTTTTCTTATTTTTATACTTTTGCAGGCAGCTTTGCTGAAATTTACAGGTTATAAAATACTAAACAATCTTTCAGATACTGGAAAGGCATTTCTAATCATACTTATCATAGATATTTTTTTAGGGTAATATTTTCTGCTCTTCACAAAATTATTCTCACAAGCACGTGTTTGCCGAAGACATTTTATTTTATATGCTAGTTCAAAAGTTGGTCCTGATCGAATTCATGCAAGTGAGAAAAAAAGTAAAATAACTTGGTGTTGGCCACTATAGTGAATATGGAGTCTATAACTTCACTTCCTCCTCCCTATTCGACTTGATTTTGCTTTTAAATTTAGAATTTTTTCTTTCTTTTCAAACAATATATGTCCATGATGCACTAGTTGCAGTTTATTGAAGATATTTGAATTCCATATAATCTTTTCCTCTTTCTCTCTCTCTCTCTCTCACACACACACCCACACATACATACACACACACACACAAAAGTGAGCAAGCTGACAAGATAATATTTCTTGCAGGACGTGTTATTAAAAAAAATGCTCACTATTCTCCTAATAATTTTCACTTACACTCTTGTTTGTATAATGAACATTATCCCTTATAAAATTAAATACTGTAGGTATCACTCTGAATATGGTTGGCAGACCTTGCTGGAGGTAATTGTCGAGCACTATGGACTTAAAGTTGACCAGTCTGCTATCACCATTTTTATCTGCTTGGTACTTGTTGTCATTGATGCATGTGTGAAGCTTTGGGTATGTTATTTTGACTCAATTAAGTGTTTCGTCAAATGAATTCCAATAAAATCCTTCATTTTGAAAAATATTCACTGTATATCTGTAGTTAAACTAGAATTGATTACCTTCCAAACATCATTAATTTCCACATAGGAATATCAACAAATGAAGTGATTAAAGTTTACTTGAAATTTAAATGAATGAGGTAGCTATGCTGGTTCGTCACCCAGTTGCTACTGCCCTTCGTTGTGCTTAGCTATGAATTTATATGACAAATGGTCGGGAAAGGTGTTATATATGGAAAGGAAAAGCAAATTTTCATGGGATGATATTATATCCATGATGATAAACTGGAGAGATTGTTGAAGGCTATCAACCATTTTAAGATTAAGTTTAGATAGATTTTGTAACCTCTATTAACTATTTGACAACTTGACCTCTGTTTACTTCTCATTGAAAGAGTTGGAGCAAGTTGGGGTCTTGCACTGCCCATTGCTTAAGCTCATGATTTTATTTGAGAAATCTGATGATTTTGTTGATTGCTTATGGTGTTTGTGTTACAGTTGTTCAAATACCTACCAAGATTATCCTGGAAGGTGGCAAACATATTCCGCGAAATGAAGCGTCACTAGCAGAAATTTTTTGGTTTGATCCATGAATCCTTACATTTTTTCCTACCTCTCCAATTTTTGTGGCATATAGTCTTTCATTCACGTATTACTAATTTTACTTATATAAAACATATTTATTATTAATAATTTTTTATATTTTTAATATGTATTTATAATTAATTAATGAATCTAATTTGATGAATGAATTTAAAGTAAAGATAAAGTCTGTAGAATAAAAATGCTCTACATAAAAAATTATAAAATTGTTATAATTATGATATTTATATTACATTAAAGTTGTTTCTAAATGTTCATGGTCAATGTTCTATTAAAGATTGAACATTAATTAAGGATATTAAAATCGATGTATATTATGTTTATTCTTTTATGAAAGAAATTAGTTGTTTTTATAAATTGAAATATGAGAGATATCTGAAACTAATATGCATGTGCTTGTCAGATGACATATATACTGAACTGATTTAATTTTATATAGAGAAATCACTAATGTTTATGAAAAAGATCATATGGTAGTTGTACGAATGATGTTTAAACTTAAAATCACTAAGTTATCTTATATAGAGAGTGTGTTATGTTTTGATCCTGACCACATGTTATTCTAATAAAAGGTAAAAACCTGATATATATTGGGTATAATATAAACTACATGAAGGCATTTGAATTATTAAAAGATAATTCATCACTATTAGATGAATTAGAAAAATGTTCTACATGTTCTTAAATAATATTGATTGTGAAATCACTGATTAATGTGAAATGAGATTCAAATCTTATTCAAAGAATAAAAAATAATTTAACATAACAGATATATTTTATATTATAATGTCTAATTCGAAACATTTATGATGAATGAATAATAATTATACCAATAAACTAGTTTTTAAAAAACTAAGTCAAACTATTTATTATTTTTGTAATATTTGAAGAATCATGACAGATTATTAAATATTATATTTGATTTTAAAATATAACTCAATTAATTGTTGAACTAATAATAAATTAAATTGTTTAATTTATTAGGAAACCTAATGGGTCATATATGTAAGAATTATTGGTCAGAAATTAAAAAAATTAAAATGA
Source organism: Populus euphratica (assembly GCF_000495115.2). Classification (NCBI taxonomy): domain Eukaryota; kingdom Viridiplantae; phylum Streptophyta; class Magnoliopsida; order Malpighiales; family Salicaceae; genus Populus; species Populus euphratica. Next base: position 4,990 of record NW_011501740.1, read on the forward strand.
GATGATTAATTAAATGTGATGTAATTGTAAATAAATTTTAAAAATTGATGATGTAATTAATATAAGGGATTATAATTCTAGACATATAAAATTTCATGCAGGGATTTGATTTAATAATTTTTAAAATTATTTTAAAATAATATATGTTATATTATTTAAGGGGCAAATTGATATTTGTCTTTTATAATTTTTTTAAGTTTCCATATAAATAGAATGTTATGCTTTTATTTTTTTAATATTAGAACATAGTATAACAATTCAGTACATAAACATTTAAATATAAAAAACCTTGACATTTAAAAGTATAACAATTATTTTTTATAAAATAATATAAGAAATTTTTTATTGGTGATGAATCATGTGAATTACTCTTAAAAACTGAAAAATTAAATAATTTGTAATTTACAATAACCAAACATTAAAACAATTATTCTTTTTAAAATATAATTTTTAATATTAACTCTAAACAACTTTAAATTTACCTAATAATATCCTTAACACCCCTAAATTTTTTAAATTTACCGTTTTGGCTGAAACCCAACACCATATATCTTCATTGATAGAGGCGTGTCCAGTTTTGTAAGTAAATGGAGACAATGAACTCCCAGGCTAGACCTTTATTCTCTGCGGAAGGAGTTTGTTCGTTGTTCAAATACCTTCTCTTGACATGATTTTCATGTGATTCAATGACAATCTGCATGTCTTCATTCGTTTGATCTGCTCCAATGGATTGATTTCCTTTGTATATATGCATACATGATACATTTTCACTAGTTATTCCTGATGTTTGAACAAGGCTTACTATCCCCTCCTGGTTTATCACCAGCACGGGACATCATTTATGCTCCTCCCAGATCGCATCCTGCGTACGGATTCACACATCTCTGCCTGTCTGGATACTTTGATGGTTCATGCTCTAGAGGGTTAATGGAGGAGGGTAAGGGCTCGTGACACGACTAAAAGGTTGATTGTCTTCTCCCAAGTGCAGGAGTGTCGAAGTAATAAATAACCTGGTAAGACCAGGGTCGAACCACAGGGAGGTTAATTGTACAAATTATAAATAACAATAATACAACAACAACAACAATAACAATAACAACAACAATAATAATAATAATAACAATAATAATAATAATAATAATAATAATAATAGTATTAATAGTAGTAGTAATAATAATAATAATAATAATAATAATAATAATAATAATAATAATAATAATAATAATAATAATAATAATAAAAGAGAAGAAGAAGAAGATGATGATGATGAGAACTTAGAGATGAAATATTAATGTAAGGATTAAACAATAATAATAACAAATGTCAAGGTTAGAGGTTCCACTAATGGTATATCAAACAAGTATAGTATAAACTCTTATTATTGAATTGGAAACCACACACAAAGGAGGTTCCAATCAGATTATATATTGTTAACATGATTACATTAGTCATCCTATTCAATTAATGCTAATACTTGTAAATCTCGTCAAGCATTCATGATTATAACTTATGTTAACAACAAATCAAGTTCCTTTCATAGCTCAGGTGTCGGTTATACCATACATTATGGGCTATGAAAGTGCCAAGCATTTGTTGTACCAAGTGTTATACAACATAAATCAAGATTAATCATTTAACAAGCAAAGTATTAAAGAGTGAACAAGATAACAAATATAAAACATGTTAGTATCAAACATTAAAGTCCATATTAAGTTTACATTATACTTATTCTCACACCATTAGTGTAACCTTTTCACCTTGACATAATTAACTTAGCTAGACATAATGAAAGAAAGAAAAATAGATAAACAAAATAACAACATAAAAGTTAACTAAGTAAAGGAAAGGAAATGAAAGGCATAAACTTAATATTAATGAAAACAAAGCATAAAAAATACAAAGAGAGAAAGGAAGAGCATGATCTTGATCTGGAAACCAAGATGCCTAAATGCATGGCAAATGCCTCCTTTTATAGGCCAAAATTGGGAACTATTGATTTGATGACTAATTGATAAGTGGGTGGCCAACTTTTGACTTGGTGACAATCCTTATCTTCTCTTGTCTGCCCAAAACGTCATTGATAACGTCAAAATTGGAGCCAGTTGCAAACATGAAAGTTGTAGGCAATTGTCTCAGCTTTCTTGTGTAAAAAATTCAGCTCATTTGGACTTCTAGAACTCCAGATATGGCCAAAATACCGAACAGTGCTCGGGCTGGAAGACAGATTCGGGCTTCTTTGTTGTTGCTACAATTTGGACTTGATAATGGCCTTTTTAGATCTTGGGCTCCATATGAAAGTTGTAGGCCTATGTCTTACCTTTCCATCCATATAAATTGGACCTAAATCTGAGATCTGTAGCTCCAGATATGACTCAATTACCAAACAGTGTTCCGGTTTGGATTGCACCGACATCTCTTTTCTAAGTTTGGCCATCTCTTTATCCTTGCAATTTAAGTTCTTCAAGTCATCAATCAATCCTTTCATTTATGTGATAGGCCTGCATTAAAAATAGACATTTACCACAAATTATAGGTATCTTATATTATTAGATATATTATTATAAAATATGCTTTGGTTAAGGAGTTATTGATACTTCAAGTGCAAAATGATGATATAAAACCATGATAAAAATGTACTTTTAAATACTAATCAGCTCGCACCCCAGCTGACAAATAGCAGCAATGCTTCTAGCTATCTCTGCCTGGATACTTTGATGGTTCATACTCTCGAGGGTTAATGGAGGAGTGTAAGGGCTCGGACCCCAGCTGACAAATAGCAGCAATGCTTCTTCTAGCTTTTCATGTTTCCTGCTGCTACAAAGTTGCATGGCTGGCTGTCACGCTTCGAGCTAAGATAGGAGCTAGTTGAGCTCTGTAGCAGCAGGGACCAGAAATGGATGGTCCATGGCAAGGCAACTCAACAACAACTCAAGGTCCCCCACTATAAATGTGCGTCTTAAATTACAATATCTCGGATGACACCATCAAGCACATGATCGAACCAGATGAATTCAGCATCCACTTTCCTGGCGAAAGATAACCCCCATGTTTTATTCCCTTGCGTGTTTGTCATTGTGTTCTTTCTTTCTCGAGGTTACGGTTTCAAAACAAAAAAAAAAAAAAGTCTTTGTTTACTTCCTCTTTTTTTTGCTTCTCAATTCTTTGAATGGTTTTCGTGGATGTTGGTTGGAAAAGTCCAAGAATGAGGGACCATATTGTAATTCAGAAAGATAAATAAGGGCATTTTTAGTATTAAAAAGTAGCATCGCACCAACCCAAGTGGAAAAGTCCAGCCCCCGAAAAAACAAATGTTCCCTGACAGTGGCATTACCCGTAATAAAACCAAACTCCGAGGCCAAACTAAGAATTTGAATACGTGGCGAGGCTAACGTCACGAAGGACGCAAAGTAAATGCCTCTATAAGCGACTTTAATTATTACATACACAAATAAAACATAAAAAAAATAAAAAAAAGACTATAAATAGTAACAAATCTATGGCTTTACTGCTTTTTCTCCCTTCCCTCTCCCTCTCTCTCTTTCCACTTTTAGTACATAAGTCACTCACTGAGACAACACGGCCTCCTGACTCGGTTCAACTCAGCTCACAGGCCCCCCCCTTTCTGTCAAGCTGCATCAGCTCTCACTCTCTCAGTTTTAACTGTAAAGTCTGCAACTTTATCAAATTTCTCTCTCTATAATAACTAAAGCTCTCTCACTCTCTCTCTAAACTGTTTTTCTTTGGGTGTGTTTCTGACATGGGTTTTGTGAGAGAGAAAATGGGTTCTGCTTATAAATTTGAAATATTTGTCTGTTATGTTTAGGGTTGTAGATTTTTAGGTGAATGAAATGTGTGTGGTTTTGGTTTTGCTTAAAGTAAATCCAAGAGCTCAGTTTCCAAGGAAGGATGTTAAAGAAAGGACTTTTTCTTTTTTAGGTGTATTGATGAATGGTTGATTATAAAGATAAGGATGAGTCAATGCATGTATGGATGTATGTGTGTGTGTGTGTTTTTATGTATGTATGTATATGTGTGTTTTTATGTATGTATGTGTATATGTATGTAGCTGTGAGTGCATGTGATGATGTGGCTGGCTTCTTGTGTGGGATGAGGCTAAGTGATAAAATGGGACTTATGGAAACTATTTAGGATTTACAATAAAACAAAAAGGAAAGATTTTGTAAATCTTTCTGCGTTTGCTCCCTTGAGGTGTATAAGCAGACGAGGGTAGTTTGGAAACAATTGCTGACTTGAGAAAGATAACAAATACAACTCTTAGGATGCCAAAATTTATGATTTGTTAGTTACTTGTGTGGTTTATTGTTGTTTTGTCCTTCAATGACATGTATTGTTGGTGCAATAAATGTTGATTCATTTAGAAAACCTAAGTTTTTGAATTATTTCTGAACCTGTGCATATTGAATTTGACTGTTAAGAGAATTATACATCACCATTGAAAAAAAAAAAAAACTATCATTTGGGCATAGACTTCTGATTGATTGGTGTATGTTTTCTTTTCTTTGTAAGAGCTTCATGGTTTTGCTGAAGAATCATCATCTTGATTATCTTCTTCATTGCTAATAGAATAATGGTTACACAAGTGCCTTTTGATTTGTTAAAAAAGAAGAAATTGATGGCTTATTTTGGAAGTGAAAACTTGATATGAGGAGCTACATGCTTCTCTTGTTTTCTAAGAAGTGGTCCATTATGCAGCAACGTGTTATGGTCAATTTTTTTTTATTGAAATAGTTACTTTTCAATCAGATTTATGTGCATTGAGAAATTGTCAGGAACATGTGAATCTTTGGGAAACCTATCTGTCAAGCTAATTGGAGAAAGACAGTTAATACTGCTGCATTCTATTGTTTGAAAATTAAATTGACATTATTTGTCTACTTCATTCATGAGGCCTTGGTGGCAATGAATGGACAATTTTGACTTGAATGCTTTCAGCTGCTGCTAAGAGTAGTAATTATTTAGGGCAGTAAACTGCTGCAGGGTTGAATTATCAATTTACCAGTAATCATATAGAGCTAGATAGCAGCCGATCATCTTTCTCTTTTGACACGGTGAATCTATTTTACAATAACAAAAAGGTTATTTTTTATGTAAAGTGACTGCTTATTTGGGAACTTATCAAGCAGACGGCTCAGCTTATTTGGGAACTTATCAAGCAGACGGTTCATACTTTTAATAGTTGTGATTGCTGTAAAGTTCAAATAAATGCTTCTTTTCGCTTTATTCAGTTAAACTTTTGCATGGTCTGCTCTTATTGATATGAGCTACTAAGAAAACTTGCATAACAGTTCAGATGCTATGAAAATGGCACAATTTCTATTGATTTGGTTTAAACTTTTCACTATGTCTGGTTATTAGGATTCTGTTTGGTAACTTGGGGGTGACCTGGTGGAGCTTAGAGCTTCTATGGTGACTTTGTTAGCAACCTGGTGGCAGCATTGCTCAGGTTAAATGTGCTGAGCATTATTTTCTTGTCCAAGATGGGAAAGGGAAAGGTCCACTTGAATGACTCGACAGATTAGATTTCTCTTGTTTGTTTCTTGGGAAGGGAGTTTAAGAATCTAACTAGAATGATGGGCTGAAAGCGACCTTCTTATGTGAAGCCATCTGTTCTTCTTTGGCTTTTTCCCCCTTTTTTCTGTCTAGCTTCTGCAAGCCTCTTATACACTGGGGCGTGAAGGTCCAGATCTTTTTTCTCAAAGGAACCGTGAATTTTTACTGCCTTCCTAACATGATATTTGCTTAAACAGAGGATCCAAGAAACACCCTGCAATTTGACTTGAAGGTAACCCATAACCTAAGTCTAGATGCTGAATCTCAATAATTGAGAAATATATCAATTGCTTGCACATCTATCATACCTTCACATTTCCCTTAATTACAGGGTAATTTTCATTTTGTTCAACTTGTGTGTAATTTAATTTCTCTTTTTAGGTCAAAGTAGTGCATTGGCCAAACCCTCTCTGTAACTAGCAAGGTATGACTGTTTCCTGCGCATTCCACACGTTTTACATGTTTCACATCACTTAAGGTTTCTCTGTTTCCTCACATCACTTAAGCTTTCTCTGTTTCCTGCTCATTCAGCATGTTTTACATGTTTATCACTGAAGCTTTCTCCAGTTATGATTCTGAAAGACTGAATTTATGCATGCAGAAGTGATTGTGCACGGGTGATTGTATATGTATTGTATGGGAAGAAGAGAACTTAAATCTGTTTTTTAAGGTCAATTTCTGTGATGGACTGGAACTCCACTGCATCTGAGGGGAACTGGGAGAACATAGCAGGGTTAAGTGCCAAGGCTAGTGACATTCCAAAACAAGTACCATCGGCATACCATGAGACAGAGCGAGATGGAGCAATTGATAAAGCGATAACATATTCGTCTGGTGGTGGTTTATCAAGCTCTGATTTGTGGCATTGCTCTTCATCCAAGAGCTCAGTTTCACCCTCTGTCGACTCTTCATTGAAGGGGGGGATCAAGACTTATAGCACTGCAGATGGTTTTCCTAGAGTTATCATTAGAAAGGACTTGACCAGGGTAGAAAGTACTGAGAATATTCCATCTCTGGGTGCTTCTGCTAGCTCTGGTGAACCAGTGATTGGCTTGAAGCTTGGTAAACGGATGTACTTTGAAGACATTTGCACAACCAGCACTGCCAAATCATCGTCTTCATCCATTGTTTCTACTTCCTGTACTGCTACAACAAAGAGATCTAGGGCATCATATCCAAGTACACAGTCTCCACGTTGCCAGGTGGAAGGATGCAACCTTGATCTCAAGTCAGCTAAAGATTACCATCGCAGGCATAGAATCTGTGAAAAACATTCCAAAAGCCCAAAGGTTATTGTTGCTGGCATGGAACGCCGATTTTGCCAACAGTGCAGCAGGTTGGTACTTCGAACCTTGATTTCTGGGGAATTCTAGTAATTAGTTGTTTTTATTTTCCAGGTTCTAGCTTTGTTGCGTTTGGTTTTACTTTCTAATGTTATTATCTACTGCTAAACAAGTGTGTTGATGCTGCATTTAAGTTGTAAAATAAATTTTTGTTTAGGTTCCATGAATTATCAGAGTTTGATGACAAGAAGCGAAGCTGTCGTAGACGTCTGTCTGATCACAATGCAAGGCGACGGAGGCCACAACCTGAGGCAATCCGGTTCAATTCAGCAAGGCCATCATCATCACCATCATCATTTTATGGTTGTCATTTCAATTTCAAAGGTTTTAGCTGTCTTGTTTTCCATTATAAATCCTTATAAGAATCCCTATCTGCATCTGATGCTTTGCTTGTTATTATGAGTGGTTCAATGTTGGTTATCTCCTTACTGCCCTTCTGGCTGACTCTATGTTTTTTTTTTTAAAATCTTTAATCAAATAGCTATTTATCTGGAACCCTAGTGAACAATGTATGATAAGCGATTATTAGATCTCAGTCTCTATAACTGCTAGTAGAAAGTATTTTCTTCTACATTATAATTCTTCCTGATCATAGCCTGGTTTGCTGCTATTTTTTATACCCTTACAGATGGTAGACAGCAGATGAATGTTGTATTGAATAGGGTGCCTTTCCTGGCAGGAAATTCAACTTGGCAAAGCGAGTGTGGCTTTAAAGTCACTCATGCTGGAGATTTTTTTATTAGGCCTGCAAAAGCAGGGGACATCCATAGGCAGCTTAGCTATCCCTGCAATGAAGTGCCAGATGCAGCTTCAACAATACCAACAGACTCGGATAAAATTCTCTCTTTTGAGAGAAGTACACCCCAGGTCTTTAGTCAAGGTTTGTTTCACTCATAAATAGTAAGATTGTTGGAAAAGATTGGTTGGGCATAACATGAATTTTATGTTTGTTTTCCGTTGTTGCTCACTTTCTTAACATTCACACATTCCAAAGTTGACTCCCCTTTTTTGGTGCCTTTTCTTACACAAAATCAAACATCAATATGGCGTTTGCATTTGTTTGTTTTTTTTTTTTTTTAACAGGTTTCGAGGGGTCTGCATTAACTTCTAACATTGAGGTAGCACCAGATCTTCGGCGTGCTCTCTCTCTTCTGTCAACCAATTCTTGGGGCTCGAACGAGCATGGATCCACATCGCTGGATCAACTGATGCTTGCAAACCAAACAAGCATGACACAGCCAATGATAAATGCTGAACTCCAAAATTGTCCAGTTGCTTCATCAGAAAATGCACGGATGGAACAAGCATCCCTTGAGTCTCGGGTGCATTCATTGGATTTACATGACAATGGAAACGTCCAGTTGCAAGAGTTTCAGCTGCTCAAAGCACCCTATGCTACCGGCTGCTTTTATTCCAATCAATTCAGCTAATTATTGGAAATTATTCAGCTCTTCCTTTTTGAAATAACTGCTCGTTAAGGTCAGTATGTTCATCATCATTTTGCACATTTTTTGTGTATCTGTTTTTGGGCCTGATGTTCAATCATCCCTCTTTCATATTGTCATGGTATGGTGTTTGACTTTCATTGCTATCTGACTTTCTGGAATGGATATCCGCATGTTTGGTTGATGTTCTACAGTTAATTGTTTTGCACTTTTTGTGTGCATCTTCTTTCTTCTTCTTCTTCTTTTGGGCCTGAATCATCCTTCTTTCATAGTGTGATGGTATGGTGTATGACTCTCATTGTGATCGTTGCTTTCTGGAATGAATGTCCACGCAATTGTTCAGTTCTATACAGTTAATAACGAGGACCTTCTATTTTGTTTTTCTGAACTTTTTTCCTGGGCAAGTTTTCTGTTTTTACTTGGAGTAAGGTGTCAATTCTTGAATGGCTAATTCAACCAAAAAGGGCTCCATCCGAGTATCATGGTTTCCTTGTCATTCTTTCTTGCACAGACACCTAGAAAAACTGGAGGATAGCTTTCCAACTCAACTTGCATTGGTCCCGAAGAGTTTATGTTTGATTAAACTCCTTTTGTTGATACATGTTGATTGATTAAACTCCATTTGATTGGAAGTCCTTAACTTCGGCATGCTCAATTAGTCAAGTAATATCTTCTGATTTCCAGGTTTGCTTTCATCTGGCAATTTTTCAAAATCGAACATTTGGATGGTTTCAAAAGCACTTTCAACCATTTGAAGTCTGCCAGAATTGCAGTTCAAACTAATGTTTGCCAGAGCGCAGTTTAAAAGGAAGTCCAGAATAAAGTTGCTGCTGCACCGTATTTTCTTGACTAAAAACACCATCTCATAACATCATTTGGACTGCAATGTGGCTAAAACCTTGCTATTACCTATCTCAATCTGGACAGTAATCATTGGCATGACATTTGTAACCTTGTCAGACTGCAAAATGAATGGTTTGAGGGATTTTTTTGTCTTTGCTTGATGACGACAACATTAATTCCCTGTTAGATTTCCATTTCTCCTCAACTAAATTTAGTTATGTTTTAACAAGGCTGCTTTGCTGGCAATAAAATCAGTCTTTGACAAGCTATTCATCATTTCCACATCTACAAGGAGCAGCGTTCCCGGGTTACAAGCACGATGCAACAAGTTCAGATTGCAAAATTGCCATAGTCTAGTAAGAGTTGTACATCAATGATTTCGAAAAATATTCAAGCCAAGACAAGTTCTCCCAAGTATCAATGTAACATGATAGGTGCAAAATTGAAAAATATTCCAATAGTTCTTCAAGAAATAGCCTTTTTAAGCTTCAAGAGCTGGAGATGTCAAATCAAACTTGTTTTTCCAGTGATCATCTAAAACAGCAGGCGATATTCAATCAAGAATCCAATTAAAACATGACGATACAAAAGGATAGTGATCAGTCTGCACAGCCTACAAGCTAGCATGCTGCTGGTCATCTAGGAGGGAAAACTCTAACTGAAGAGGATCCAGACCCTACAGCTCAGAAATGGCCTCGTCATAAGCATCATCAGCATCAGCTTCAGTATCATATGAGATTAAAATCATAGCAGTATGTAGCATAATTATAACCACCAACAATACACACACACACACACTGAAGGAGTATGCACGCTTTTCACAGCCATTGGGAACTCCAGCATTTGAAGAACCGGAAACATTCATCACCATAAATAAGATATAAAGATCATAATGTTCCACTAGTTTCGAGCATGCCTAAATAAAGTTGTTCTTTGTCCAGATGCTGGGAGGACGAGCTCTCTCCTGTAAACCAGGTGGCTTGAATAATCATGCATGGATCCGCCTCTCTTGATCAGCATTCAGCTTATGCTTGTAAGCCAAACAATGATGTCGACCCAGGAAATGATAAATGCTAGCTCAACTCCAAAATTGGATAGGCCAGTTTCTTCAGCAGAAAACGCACGGATGGAAAACAACCACCTCTGGAGCACTCCCTCTGGATTCAAATGAGTGGCAATGGCAACAACCAGTTTATGAAGTTGGAGTGGCAAGCATCTTGATTTGGTCGGATTGATATTCATACTCCATTGTTATAAAATGGTACATCAAGTCAAACCAACGTGTCTTAGAAGATCACTGCAGTTTTCTTCAAAGATACGGCAGTGATTTTACCATCATTTGTAACCTTAATTTTCTGCTGCAACAAAAACAATTGTTCAGCGGATTGGCATAGTGAGTATCATTTTAGGACAGGGCCTAGAATATATTTTATAATTGACAGTGCCATAGCTGAACGGTCCCGTAGCTCAGTTGGTTAGAGCGTTGGTCTTATGAGCCGAAGGTCGCGGGTTCGAGCCCCGCCGGGACCAACATATCTTATATTTTTAAGAAATTTAATTTTCGATTAAGAAATTGAAAAGAGTGGTATGGTATCCCCACCCATACTATACAGTATTTGGTCCAGCTATTGTCTTTCCTCGCCTCGTTTGCAGGTGAGCGTATTCCGCCACCGCCACCTCCACGGCGGACGGGAAGATAGAGCGCTCCTTAGTCATATATGAATAAAAAAACCCTAAACCCTCCTTCCTCTTCCTTATACGATGGTTTCCCTTTCCCTCTCAAACTCAAAAATATTTTAATTCCAATTCCAAATCCAAATCAACTCCTAATTAATTAATTAATTATTCCTATATTAATTTCGTCCTTTTTCCTTAATACAAAATTCAGCCATCCCTAGATCTCCTCTCTCTTTCTCTCAAATTCAAATTCAAAATCCATGGACGAGAATCAACATCGTCTTTCACCCCCGCCTGGTACCTATCTCCCTCTCTCTTTACTTATTTCATGCCTTTTTCTTTCTTTTTTTGAAAATAGCCGAGTTTGTTAATAATCTCTTTTGCAGGAGAAACACTTACTAATCGCCATAATTCTGCTATGGACCAGGTAGTTTTTTTTAATTAATAATTACCGGGATTTTTTTTTCTTATACCTTATCTATGAGTAATTTATTTATTAGTCGCTCTCGGCGGATGATGAGAGGATTGTTTCAGCCAATCCTCCTTCTGCGGAATCAGCCATTATAAAACGCCCCCAATCTTCTTTGACTGCACCTCCTCCTCCGGATCTTAGTATTGTTCCGCCGCCGCCGCCGCCGCTGCAGTTCAATGTTTATGATTATTCCTCGCATGACCAGGCAATGCCACCACCTTGTGCCGGTTAGTTAGCTGCCTTCCCTGTTGTATTGTTCATGGTTAAGAATGAGCTGTATTTGTCAGAATATTGATTAGAGTGTTGCGAGTGGTTTTTGCTTATTTAGGTTATGGCCATGGCACTGGTGTTTGGGATGGGTATTCTCCACATCATCATCTTAATGCGGCCGATGGATTGCATTTATCATCGGTGAGAACGTTTCCTTTCAATTTCGGATTTTTGTAGAATTCTGTTTCCGTTGTTTTGAACGAATAATTCTGTTGTTTCTTCTTCTTCTTCGTGTCATGGATGTGAGCAGGTTATCTACAATGATAATCAATCTCTTACGTTTCATTCTGGATATGGCTTTAATCCTGATATGGGATACGGCCAATATTCTCCAGTTGCTACACCTCTAACTCCTATAGTACTAGATGGCCAGCTATACTCTCCACAGCAGATTCCATTTTCACCATTTTACAATCCAAATATGCCATCGTCAGGTCCTCTAGGCTCATCAGAGCTAACATCATCGGAAAGCAATGGTGAGAACTCCTTTTTTGGACTAGGATCAGGTTACATGGTACAGTATGGGTCATTTGGTGGGGGGAATGTGCCTGGGGCTCCTGGCTCTGGTTCTTTAACATCTGCATCTGCTTATCCTCAACCAGTGGGCATACTTGGGCCATATGAGCACCATGCTGCACAGGTTTGTTTTATCTTGTCCCAGCTATTGCAAAATCTAGGATTTCCTAAAGTTTTGAGTTCTTTTTCTTATTCACCTCTTCTGCTTGTTTTCCTTGCTTGTCACTACTGCCATTTAGTTTCTTCAGAATTGATGCACAAGTTTCTAAACCCAAAAAAACCCGTTGACTTTTATTAAGAGTTTTGAAGTAAATTTTGTTCAAGATCTTGACACATCATGATTACTAGAAGTTGTTAAGTTACCTGCTTAGAACAAGGGGTTAAGATTAGTTCTAGTAAGTCTTCTTGCATGCTTGTCCTTGTTCTTAACTAGCAGCTTCTTGTCTGACTCTTTGGTGTTTGATAAAGAGCTTCTAATTTTTTTTTAAATGGTTCCAGGGTTATCGGCAAAGACCATTGCATGGATATGGATATACATCAACATCTTCTGTTGGACATTACTCGCATGGTGGCTCTTATCAGAGCACTGGTTTTGGTGGTGGTTCAATTTCTTATGCAGGGGCTAATGACCGGACACAAGTTGGATTTGATAAGGGTAGGAGAAGAGAGAGAGATCAGGGTTCAATTTATTCTTCTAATGATCCGCTTGGTTTTGACCGTAATCGAGGACCAAGGGCTTCAAAGCTTAAGGGCAAGAACACCACTGAACAGCTTTCCTCCTCTGGTAAAAGCGAAGGCAATTCTGCTAGCTCTGGGGTTCAGCTTGATTTATATAACCGGCCAGTTTTTGTCACTGATTACAAGAATGCCAAGTTCTTCATAATCAAGTCTTTCAGTGAGGATAATGTTCATAAAAGTATTAAATATAGTATTTGGGCAAGCACGCCACATGGGAACAAAAAAATTGATGCAGCGTATCGTGAAGCAAAGGAAAAGGAGGGAAACTGTCCAGTCTTTCTCTTGTTTTCGGTATGTTAGTGTAACTTGACATCATTTTAATGCTTTGCTTTCCATTATCATCAATATTAGGGGCAATGTGATTACTGGGAACCTGGTTGAAGCTAATGCTTTTAGAGTTTATTCAATTGTAATAAATGGTTGAATATTTTAGCTTGGATCGAGCTATCTATGATGGTTGAATATGTTAGCTTGGATCGAGCTATCTATGGATAGTAAAGGGCATCCTCTTTGATCTGGGCATTAATTCTGCTGCTTTTATGTTTGAGATTTTACTTTTGGATTGAGTTTGTATTTGTTTTAGAAGCCAGCAGAAGGCCACAGACCTTTGTTCACAATGTCTTTTCTTTTATTGTTTGGCAGTAGAAGTCAGTTGAATAAGCAGGTGATCACTGATTTTTATGCTTTGAGGTGCTAGTCAGTTTAAAGGAAGTGGTAGTTGTTTCTTGAATACAGACCTATATATGTAAAAGTTAACATGGAACTAGCCAGATGTTGAAGGTCTCATGCTGACGTCTTGTGCTTGTATTATTTGAAGCTGTTTATTTCATGCATCTTTTTTTCTATTCAACTGAATCACTTCCATCATGCTTAGATTTGCTTCTTGCTATTCCTTGTAAAGTTGTCCTTCTTCTGTATCTTATATTGGGTTAAATTCTAAATTTTGGTGATCATGGTCTATGGGTTCATGTTGGCTGGTTTCTAACTTGTCGACTGGATTCTGTAAGAGTCTTTTTGGAGATTCCTGCTCCTGCTGCATCTTGTTATTTTCTACTTTTTGAAGGACATCAGAATCATTTTAGTGAGCAAGTTGTTTCTGAAACCTGCGTACTTGCGTGTTATTTTAAATTGTCTCTTGCTCTGAAATATAATTTTTATTTTTGGTTTATTAATGGTCTTGGATTTGTTTCTCTCTTTGTGCAGGTCAATGCAAGTGGACAGTTCTGTGGAGTAGCGGAAATGGTTGGACCTGTAGATTTTGAGAAGGATGCTGATTATTGGCAGCAAGATAGATGGAATGGCCAGTTCCCAGTCCAGTGGCATATTATCAAAGATGTTCCCAACAGTCGTTTCCGGCACATACTACTTGAAAACAATGATAACAAGCCTGTTACTCATAGTCGAGATTCACAAGAGGTAAAGCTATAAAAAAAAATTATCAACATTTCTCCTCTTTTATTATTATTGATATTATTTTATTTTGGACTTAGTGTCTAGAATGGAGGGATCCTTCTCTTGATTCGTTATTTCTGTAATGAAACATAGGACAATTACTCAGGTTTCAAAATGATTTTCTATGCTGAGTGGAGTGGTCTGGTGATCCAAAAAGCACAGCAATCTATTTTCTTTTTTGGTGTTGAATTGTCCTGGGCTGTCTGTACTATTTCTTTGAATAGGAGATGCTAGAGTGTTGTGCCTAGTTGCTTATGATCTGAAAGGATAATTTTTAGTGTTTATAACTTCATTACATTCTTGCCGGTCCTAATTTATATCTACTTCCAGCTGCTGACATATTTCTCGTGAATCAGACATCATCTAAGCTTTTGCTAATCTCATTATCCCTTTTGAATCTGTGTTTAGCCTTATTTGCATATACCATTCAATCAAGATGAATTTTTCTGGTCAAGCATCTTTTTTGCCAATTTTCTTTTGGCTTCAACTCCTTTTATTGATTAGTTCTTTTGGCCTAATGGGTTGTTTCATTTCTCTCTCCCTTTTTGCTGAAATACTCAGGTGAAACTAGAACAGGGTATTGAGATGTTGAAAATTTTCAAGGATTATGATGCACCTACATCTATCATCGATGATTTTGGATTTTATGATCAATGTGAGAGAGCTTTGAAGGAAAGGAAGGCCAGACAGCAACCTAGTTTGAAAGTAGCTGGTCCAGGTTTGCTTGCTGATGATACCATAAATCAAATATCTGATAGTTTTGTGCAATCTCTCCAGTTGGATGATGTTAATAAAGAACTGGCTGCCAGAGAAGAGGTTGTTAGTTTAAGACCTGGTGTGGAGGTTTTACCGGCCATTAATTGCAATACTTCTGCGGAACTCGCTAATGATTCAAACATTGAGGTTTCAAAAGTCGAAGATTCCAACAACCATGACTTGTCTCCTGCTTTAAAGTCGAAAGAGGGCAGCCACAAATACCAGGATTAAGCCTGTTGGGATGATGACCACAGTTAAGTTGACAGATAGGAGCTGTTAGTTGTAGTTGCCAGAATCGCTGGATTGCTGGTCCCTGACGGAGCAAACCCCTCTTAAAAGTTTTATAGATTCTTTGCTCACTGACATGTGGGGTGGTGTATTGGGCATCTGAGTAGCCTGACGACAAAAAGTAACAAGCTGGTTTTTGTTTTTTGATCTTTACGGACAATTGAGGGAAGTTAATGTGGTCAAGGTGCTTTTTTTTTTTTTTTTTTTGTCTGGGTTATTTTGAACGGGGAAGACAATGGTGATTGGTGAGGTGGTGAAAGTCATTGGGATGGCAGTGTAAAGTAGGAGGAGTAGATTTTGTATACTATGTAGTTGATGCCCAATTTGAATTTAATCCTGGTTTCTCTTTCTACTGATTTTCCAGAGAGCATTTGGCTATTAGAAGGTTTGTAATGTTACCATTATGGAGGCAAAATAGTGATAAGAAGAGTTTAATAAAAAAGAGAGAAAATTCAACAATTTCCCTCAATACAATTCCTTCGAATAATTGCCCTCCTTTTGTGCTGTTGTATGTTTAATACTTTGAGCATTTGTTCCTTCATCTGTCACGGTGTTACCTTGTTGGCAGTCCATGTTTTAGGTTGGAAGTGGAGGTGGGTAACCACATGCATTACAATTTGCAAATAGCAAGAGAGATTGTTTAAGGTTTCTGCAACAAGTTTAAGCACACGAAAGGAGGACAAAAAATGGCTGCAAAGAAGGGCTTGTATTGCCTTGTTTAAGAGCTCATTCTCTATTTTATTGTGCAGTTGAAGAATCCTCTTTCATCATTGATGGCCACTTGACCTGGAAATGCCGTGATGGTACTTGTCACGGGGTAATTTTTCGCTACGCGAATAAACCCGTGCGGCAGCCTAGTCCCTCGCTAGACTCAGCCTTTCCTCGTCTATCCACTCGTGTTTGCCTATTAACTAAGTGTTTCCCTCACCTGAGAGGTTTCCCCACTTTCCCATGTTAAAGACAAGCGGAATACACAAGTAGAATTGCTCTTAACCAAGCACACCAAGCACACTGAGAATACAAGAATACCTCTCAACCTTTATTTATCTCATCAACAAAGGATTACACAACGTGTGCTATGCACATAATACGCATGCTACACCAATAAGTTTACATACGTTATTTCCTCTCTATGCATTCTATTCTCTATGTATTCTCCCTATACAACAAAGAATTACCATCACCATTTATAGCCAAGTATGTGAGCTGCAGGGCACCTCCATGATCCCCATATTTTAGGACATAATAGGCACTTACGCCCCTATGATCTCCATGATCATTTGTGGCTCACCCATATCCCTATTTCCAGGACATAGTGGAGAACTTCCTCCCCCATGTGCTTCATGATTTCAACAACTTGGAAACACCCCAGTTATGCTCCCACTTTCTGCATGCTTGCCTGGCAGCCTTATTTGCCAGCTCTAACTTCATCTGCTGCTAAATCACCCACATGCCTTGGACAGTCCTTTGTCCAAGTTTTTTATCTTGCCAAGTCAAGCCCCTGACTTGCGCAAGCTCTTGTGCGCTGCCGAGTGCGCACCCTGGGTAACAGGTCGCCAAATACTGCGATGCCAAATCCACATCTGCGTGCAGACTCCCATGTCTGCGCTGCCGAATGCACATCTACGTGCAAGTTGCCTAATCTTGCACTGCCCAATTCGCTTCTGCGTGCAGGCCCCAAATCCTGCGCTGCCGAATTCGCAACTGCGTGCAGGCCCCAATCTTGCGTTGCCAAATTCGCTTTTGCGTGCAGGCCCCAATTCCTGCGCTGTCGAATTTGCATCTGCGTGCAGGCCCCAATTCCTTCGCTGTCGAATTCGCAACTGCGTGCAGGCCCCAATGTCTGCACTGCCGCATTCGCATCTGCGTGCAAGCTAGCCAAATCTTGCGCTGCCGAATTCCCATCTGCGCGCAGGCTCCCAGTGTCTGCGCTGTTGAATTCCTTGACAGCCCCAATTCTCGTCAGCCCATGTCCCAGATGAGTTTTCCTGTCTAGCTTGGACATTCCATCGCCAAGCCCATATTCCTCACCAATCTATGCTGCTGCATTCCTCGACAGCCCCAGTTCTCGCCAGCCTATGCCCCTGACGAGTTTCCTTGTCTGGCTTGAACATTCCATCGCCAAGCCTATGTTTGTCAACATCCTGCGCTACCCCACATTTCTCGACAGCCCCAGTTCTCACCAGCCTATGCCACTGATGAGTCTGCCATTCTGGCTTGGACATTCCATCGTCAAGCCCAGCATTCTGTGTTGCTGATTTTTCCTTTGACAAACTTATAGCCGCATAAATCTGCGCTGCTAATTTATCCCATCGTTGGTATGACTGTCAGCACCCTTAGGCCTGGTATTGGACATCATGCCTTAGGTGTGCACCCAGTGCACATTTAACACTGTAACAGTACTCCTCTTGTTACCAAGAGACTAATCAGTTTATTGCTCGGTCTGTCTCGTCGCAGATGGCATGTCTCTATTTATTAATTACACATGATGGTGACTGACCGGAAGATGGTGCTCCTAAAGCCAACTCTTATGCCTCGCCACTAATTAGTCGCTCTTTGTTTGTGCGGCCAGCAAACTTACTCTTAGTTGTCTCCCATCCGGTTAGAAAAAAAACTTGGATGATGTCTGGTCAAGAGGTGGATAGGATGAGAATCAATATGTTATGATTTATTTATTAAATAATATATACATATACATACACACACACATACAAATTATAAATATCAATCTCTAAATTTTAGAATTTCCAAAAAAGTGTGATTAGTCTAAAATTTTATTATTTTTTTTTATTTTTCAGTCAGTGATTTGAAAGAATAAAAATAAAATCAATGAATTTCAACAATAAAAAAATAAATTCACTGTTAACACCAATTCTAAACATCAAAATAGTTAATTTTAACATTAAAAAATTTATTTAGTAAAAAGAGTTTCAAACATATTTGTTTTGAGTTTATGTATGGATTTAAGGTGGTTAGAGCATGTTATAGATTTTTTGGGTAAAAAAAAAAAAGTGAATCTAATTTTTTTTTTTTAAAAAAGAATAGCAAATAATATTGCTGTCTATGTGTCTACAGTGACTTGCTGATGGTAGGAACCATTTGTTTCATTTCTCATTGTTTGCTGAATGATATTATCAGTTGCCATATCAATGGATGCAGTGGCCTCATCCAAAACAAGATTTTTTTAGATTATCATGAATGTTTGAGCAGCTTATACATATCTTAATTATTTTAACAGATTTTAAAATTAATAATCATGTAAATTTTTAATAACACTAAAATTTATGTTACTGAACAAGAACTTAACTTTTATGCAGCAGTACCCTTGCCAGACAAATGAGTTGTCTTTGCCCTGGACTCTAGTTTTGACCCTCCTCTGAACGCAGCAATATATTCATTTCTTCTACTTTTCATATTTTCTTCCAAGCACTGCAAATGGGAAGCAATTATAGGATTGCGTGGGAAACCAAGAAAGAGGGCAGGGTCAGCGAAAAGCAACTGATGGCGAGATCTTTTCTTTAATTTCTGGTGGGAGCTCTGTTTTTGTATTGGCAAGAGCACTTCTGTTAACATTCATCACCTTTAATACTTATCATCATCTCTTCAATGTCCTAATAACATCGATTCTTCAAGCTCCTATGTCATTTTTCGACACTACTTCAAGTTAAATCCTTGTCGAGGTTAGTCCTTTCGCCCAGCACTGTTTTGTATTTGCGTTTTTCCTGATTGAAGTCTAGTTCCTTATCTTATCTATATTCTGGTACTTTTATCCTTGCTTTCACTGCAGTCTTCTACAGACCAAGCTACTGTCGACTTTGATGTATCTTACAGAATAGCTGGATTAGTGTTTGCTCTTATTCAGCTTGTCAGTGTCATCGCCCTCATGTCACAGGTGGCATGAATAGCCAGCAGTCTCACATAAATATATGTGCAGCACGATAATCTGTTTCTTCCTCAAAACATGTATGTAGTTACTAGGCGCTGAATTTTTTCAAAGTTCTGTGCAGGCTTATTGCATTAAAACTGCCAGAGAACTGGCTAGGATGGTTTGAATTCAAAAGGCTCCACTTCTGCACCACTTCTCGGAAACAATTGCTGGGTAGTGCCTATCCGCTGCTTCAACAAGGATGAAAAACTCTACACCAAAAACCTTGGCCTGGTTGATGATTTTTCACGCATTAGTTTACACAATTCCACGACAATGGAATGGTTCTGTGTTAGGATAAACTTTCTATTAAATCTTGGCTTCTTCGTTGTTCTTATGATCTTAGTGACTCTGTCAGGCTCAGGCACTAACCGCAGTAAGCACATTCTATGATAGTTAAGCTGTTCTTGATGCTTTATACTTGCATGAACCCTGGAAACATGAAATTGCCTAACTAAAATGGAGCCGATCTTATTTCAGGCTTGGCAGGACTTGCTGTCACCTATGGTCTGAAGATTAATATTCTACAAGCTTGGGTTATGTGGAATGTGTGCAGTGTCGAGAACAAGATGATCTCGGTCGAGAGAATAATTCTGTTTAGTTGCATACCAAGCGAGGCACCTTCTGCCCTTAAAGATTGAAGTCCAGAACCGAAATGGCCAGAGACTGGTTACATGGAAATTAAAAACCTCGAAGTGTGTTATGTTGGGTCATTTCAGATATTAAAGACATAAATTTACATGGTTTGATAATATATCTACTTCACAGAATTACTGATTTATATTAATTTATCAAGGAAACAATACAAACAATGAGAAAGAGAAAACTTCTCTACTCAATTCACTTTCACTCAAGCTTTTTTTATCTTCTTCTCTCTGTACTTTTTACACACACAGCTCTTCACTGAGTATATATATATATACCAGGCTGAGAGTAAAGGTCATAAACAGGCTGAGAGTAAAGGTCATAAATTATGCGATGATATATGTCTTAAATTAAACCTTTGTCATGTATTAACTAGAAGATTAATTATCCTCACTTGCATATAACTTACATATAATAGAGATAATATAATAGAGATGAGACATTATTTGTCTCCACTTTACTGACATACATTATGACCCTGCTCTCCCACCAGTTCTCGAGAGAACAAATTACACTTTACCTGGACAGAAGAAAATGGGAATTGTGGGAAAAACTGGAAGTGGAAAATCAACTCTAATTCAAGCTCTATTCCGCTGGTTGAGCCCTCATAAGGACATACAATTGATAGACTAGATATAACTTCAGTCGGATTGTATCATTTAAGATCCACCATAAGCATAATACCTCTGGACCCAACACTTCCAGGGAACCATGAGGAATAATCTGGATCCTGTGCAACATCACAACAATGAGGAATTCTGTGAAGTAAGAATCTGAAATCTTCCTCCTTATATCAATGAACTATAATCATGTTCTCATCAAAAGCTTCTGATATTTTTTCAGGTTCTTAGACATTGCCATTTGGATGGGATAGCAAGACAAGATCAGAATATTTTGATGTCCAAGGTAAACAATACAGAAAAGCACAGATTAGCAGCACTCATTTTTCTAGAACTGTCCATTTTGCTTCATTTAGTTGTTACAATTCTGAAAAATGATGCAGTTTCTGAAGAGGGTGAAAACTGGAGTCCAGGCTTTTGCCTCGCAAGAACACTATTGCACAAGAAAAAAATTCTTGTTCTTGATGAGTCTACTGCATCGATCGATTCAGCAACTGACAGTATCATTAAACATTGCAGAAAGAAACCAATGAATGCGCAGTCATCAATGTTGCTCATCGGATAACCACTGTTATCAAGAGTGACCTCATTCTAGTTCTAGATGATGGTAAAGAATAGAACTCATCAATCAATATTGATGAGAATAAAATTCATGTTTAAACACATTTTTTTTTTCTTTCTATAACTATGCAGATAAATGTCCTCGAATGTTCTTTCCTTAGTTACTCACCGATAGCACTTCAGCTTCTCAAATTTGATGGAAGAACTCAACATAAGCTCATCAAATAATTAGCATCATATATTCGGATACGAGGCAACAGTAAAACATGCAGAAAACATATTGGCCTACTGCGGCAGCTCTCTCTATTCTTCAGAAGTTCCAACACAACAATATTTACTGGATGCCTGCCAGCAGCTATTCTTTACTGATCTGTAATGCTACATTCAAGGCAGTTGTTGGATGTTCAATTTATGAGAAGCTGATCATGGCAATGCTGTGTTGTTTTTTATTTGGATGTCTTTTTATTTCTGACATTTAACAGCAGAAAATCCTGGGGCTAGTGATATGATTTTTTTTAAAAACTAATTTTGCAATCTACTGAGGCATCAGTCTATCTTATTCTTAAAGTTGATTGCCTATAATGACATGTAAACTACCAATGGTTAACTTATAGGGTGCAGCAGCACTAGCATCTTTTCCCATTCCAAATTTTGTTGAAATTGAAATTGTTAAGTCAATACACATGAAACCAGCAAGTATGCTCAATACTGTTACAAAAATCCTTCTGGAACAGTACAAGCAGCTAGTAATTGTGGATTCTTTGCCTCATTGTCTATTGTTCAGGCTGTTCTTCCTACTCGCTGTACATCAGCTTCATGCAAACAAAAACTCTCCATTGCTAAAACTTTAGAGCAGAATTGAAGGTTCCACAACACAAGTGAAAGCGTGTTACTGGCCTAGATCCAGCTCTTGCATTTGTATCAGGGGAATCTAGCAATTTACAACTTGGAACGAATGCCATCACTGACCTGGGTGCCTTCAAGATCCTACTCGCTGTACATCATCTTCATGTAAACAAAAACTCTTCAGTGCTAAAACTTTAGAGAAGAATTGAAGGTTCCACAACAAAAGTGAAAGCATGTTACTGGCCTAGACCCGGCTCTTGCATTTGTATCAGGGGAATCTTGCAATTTACAACTTGGAACAAATTCCATCACTAACCTGGGTGCCTTCAAGATCTCCCTCTAACTGAATTGTAAACTTCAATGTATTTCCCAGCCGTGTTGTTCCAGCTATTGTCAATTTCGATTACCTTCTTCACAATGCCATTCCACTCATCTGGTTCTGCAATTCAAATCGAGGACACAACAGATTCAAAACCCTCGAGCTAAAAACATTAACCTGATAGGAAGCTCTATGCCATCTTAATATCTGACAAGACTGAACCACTCTACATCTACATGTCAGATCACAAGATGCACGCATGCATTCACTCATGTTTAAATTGAAATAATTATGCAGATCAACAAAACCCAATCCATATTCAGAAAATGTTAACTGCAAGAGTGAACTACGTAGCAGTAAGGGGGTTGATATTTAGTAAGGCACATACATAGCTAAAATTCGAGATATTTTTTCATAATTTATACTCCCTACAGATGATGATTGACTGAATTTTTAAAACAGATAGGTCTAGAAGACCAACAATCACAATTCGTCTCACCAGTTTAGTGATGGTTTTCATGATTTATGAAATAACAGTACTACCAGTAGTATTATGTTATCAAGCAAGTGTAACGAGCCATGTATCTCTCACTAATGAGGTCTTGTTGGAGCAAATTGTATATGGCAAAAAAGACTGTCATCCATGAGAGAGTAAACATGCAAGAACTATAATAGGCAGAGCTTACTATCTCTGTAGTAAGCAAATGCACGGTCTAGAGCCCAGTTTAAGGATCCTTCATCAATTCCTTCAAAAACAAACCTGACCAGATAAAGACAGAAGTATTAAGTTAAAGCACTGGATAACTGTCTAGCCAAATAAGGTAAACCAGCACTAGACAATATCTCTTCACCAAATTATATTGAAAAGTTCATAAGTTTTCATCAATCCACTATTTTCACGAAACCTACTTGGATTTATCCATAAGAAATTAATTTGGGTATTTGGTCCATTTTTCCCTATGAAGATAAAACCCAGAGAGCCTAAAACTTCCGTCCAGGAGAAAATGGTGAAAATTGTGTCAATATGAGGTTTTGAAAACATATCAAATTTCACAAATTGAATTAAAATTACCCATTAGCAATCTCAGGGTTCGACTGGTCATCCATGTCAAAGACTGTGTCTGCAAGGCCACCAGTCTTTCTAACAACTGGAACCTGAAAAACCATTATTTTCAGATGAGAGCTTCACCCTTTTTTACATTCCCTATGCTTATGCCATGTATCTGCTATTCATTTGTATGTCCATTCAATGATCTTGCTGGAAGGTAGCAACCACACAATATGCCCAACAGAATTACAATTAAAACTACTAATCATACACTCATGACTGTGTAAACATTCATCTTCAGAGAATAGTACCTTAAGAATTTGCCAATAATATGACCAATAAATGAGCGAAGTCATTGATAAGTAGTTTTAGTAACACAATTTTATATCAAGATAACAATGGTTGATTTTAATCATTTTGCAAAGCTACATGCATACCGATCCATAACGCATTCCAATGATTTGAGAAAGTCCACATGGCTCATACATGGAAGGAACTAACACCATGTCTGCTGCAGCATAAAGCATGTGGGACAGCTCCTCACTGTGTCACAAAGAAAGACACAACCATGACAGTAACTCCTAGCCCAACATTATACATCACTTCAAAATATTAAGAGCATGTTATGGCTTCTACGATGATTTACCTATACATCAAAAGGATACGGATGCTAGGACCTTGGTTATGCTGCAAAGGATAAGAGTTTTTGTTATATTCATGCAAAGCAGCTAATGAGAAAAAGGACCATATTACAGAGAGATTAAAGAAAATGAGAAAAATAGTAAATCATTCCTGCAACTTCACTATATCAGTTGCTCATATCTTGCCTTTTGAGCATCACATTGTATTCTTCTATTGAAATGCAATTTCTTTCATTATCAAGCTCATGAAATACCAAGTGGTGTTAATATCATAAATGGTGTGGGGAAAAAAAAAAGAGAGGCTCCAATCATTAGTTATCTGAAAACCTCAAGCTCATTACCATATCTGCAAGACGTTTGAATTCCCCTTCAACTCGACCATCTGGAGCTTTTCCAAGGACAATCATCTGCCCCCCCTACATGGACTCAAATAATATAGAAGGAGAAACATTAAATCCATGTTTAGCTGAGAGAGGGGGAAGGAAGCGTGGGTGGAGGGAGAGTCATACCAGTTCTTCAATATGCTTAACTGCATGAGTAATCAAATGCAGACCCTTTTGAGGAACTAGTCTAGTAATACAGACTACCAATGGGATCTTAACTGTTGCATCTGGCACATGATTACTGCTGGTGATGCTTTTAGCAGCCAAACCAAGCCCCCTTTGTACGTAGTATTTACACAACTTCTTGCCCTCAATTTTTTGAGCTGTTAGAAACAAAACAGCAATATGTAAAAGTTGGAATGAATATCTAAAATTCATATGTTAACTTTGCGTGATTATGATGTGAATTGAAGCAGGGCAGGTTGAATAATTAGATGAAAGTAGATGTTGAATGTGAAAGACAACAACACTTTCCAAGCAGTTAATGTATGAACATTCATATATTGATTCCTTTTGCTACTATATGTTTATTAAGATATCTCAAAATGATACATTTATTGGAAAACAAGCAGCCTGCGGTTATCGACAGACTGTTCATACAAAATAATTGTGTGAACCAAAAAATATAACAGAGTATAGGTTCTACAGACGTAGCTGTATCACATCAAAACTGCATCAATAAAAGTATTGGACTGCTTCCAGGTTCTTTTCAAAGGACATATATAGAGACAGTTTTAACAGAGAGAGGTTTAAGTTGATCACTAGTTTACCATGGAACTTAGCAGGCAAGAAAACATCAGTAGCAGGGTTCCACATTGCAGTGTCAATCCCATTCAAAACACCAAAGTACCTGCAGAATTGCACCCACATTGGAAGATAGATAAAATCATAAACCAGGCAGACAATTTTGCATCAACGTTAGTAATGTTCAATAAGGCATTTACTGCAGCATAGTTATCGAATCACAAGTTCCTATAGCTAAAAAGTGAGAAGATAGTTGATTTGATTACGCTGAAGGAATAAACAGCTAAGAAA
Organism: Populus euphratica; assembly: GCF_000495115.2. Taxonomy (NCBI): domain Eukaryota; kingdom Viridiplantae; phylum Streptophyta; class Magnoliopsida; order Malpighiales; family Salicaceae; genus Populus; species Populus euphratica. The sequence goes on from NW_011501740.1 coordinate 30,384, forward strand.
AAGAAGTTTTAAATCATGAATTGCTTATAATAAAGTGGAACCTACTTATCACAATGCATCATTAGAGTGCTGGCCAACCAACCAGAGCAGAGAGTTTCCTTAAGGTATGTTGGCGAGACTGTACTGGAAATTGAAAAGAAAATTAGTTTCTTGGAAATAAAATAGACTTAAAGGGTAGTGCTGGATTCTATGCTTGTAATGGTTGTAAATGTGGGTGCATCAGATTCAGTGATATGCATCATGTAAACAAATAAATTCACATCTAAAACATTTCATGCAGGAGTTAAAACTCACTTTCTGTCAGGATTCAAATCATAATTTATGAAGAATTTAAATAAGGTTCTTAATCCGTATATTTTATCCAAATTTAAATGTTTTCTAACCCCGGTGAGTATGAGGATTCAATTTTCATAACTTTAAAATTCAGATTTCCCACTTTGGTGTTGATTTATGGTGATCCAAACTTGGATCACTATTTGATTAGTTCCAATCACTGTCGACTAATTGGAGCATCAAATTATTCTCAAGAAACTGCGTATATATTCATAAAATGAAAAAAAAGAGAGAAGAGAAGCAATTAACAAAATAAGACTGCCTGACAACATGTCTTTATCCATTAGAATAAGAAGTCAAGAAATATAATGAGTGTAATGCAACACTAGTTTGCCAAAGAGCAAAACCCTTTACAATACGAGGAATGAAAATCAACTTCAGGTATAGGCTATTTACAGTTCTTCACATGCAACTTTAGACCAAATGACACAATATCAAGAACGAACCTTTTGCAGACAAAACAACAAAACTACTTACACCACTGCATTGCTGTATACAATTCCACCTTTCAATAAGCTTAGTCTCTCAGGATTATGGCCAATAGTCCGATCATCAACTGCCTGACATGTTGAGAGATATTAGAATAAGTTTTGGGATTGGCAGTATTTCTAGTAATTGAATGACTTTTGGTGAGAAAAAGGATGCACCACCTACAGATTCCTATAAAAAAAGGAGCCCCAAAGGATCTTGATTGTGAATTTAATTCCTCGCCATATCTTTCTATGTGTTCAATGCTAATGAAAAGACATATAAATGCCACATGCTAATTCTTTCAGAGGAAATACAAATTCCAATTTTTTTAGGATGTTTATAAAATGTCTCCGCAACATCAGATATTTGCTATATATATATATATATAGTGAATTTAATTCCTCGCCATATCTTTCTATGTGTTCAATGCTAATGAAAAGACATATAAATGCCACATGCTAATTCTTTCAGAGGAAATATAAATTCCAATTTTTTTAGGATGTTAATAAAATGTCTCCGCAGCATCAGATATTATATATATATATATATATATAAATACACACCTTCTCCGCTGTTGCATACATAGAACCATCAAGACCACACTTGCTGAGTTGCTCTTGGCTGCCAAAGCAAAGAAACCACAATTTTTTTTATGCAATGTTCAATTTGATCTGCTAGGATTAACACACCAAAAGGCCCATATAGTGAGCAACTGATACTATTGAACAGGCTGTGAGAAATTTAATCTTAAGACGGTACAAAAGACAGGAAAATAATAACTTACCGGCACTCTCCAAAATGCTCCATGTTATGTATAGTTAATACAATCCGTGGTTTCTAGAAAGTACAATTTTGACATCACTGACACTAAATCAGAGCTTTAAATTCTGAAGAGTTACTAATAAGAAGAGTAAATACCTTCAGTGAAAGATATTGATACATATCCCAGTAAAGCAGGGGCAAAGCACCTATTTGCCATTCATGGACATGGATAATGTCAGGCTGAGCACCTGTTACCTGTCACCATATTCTATCTTGTCAGAAATTTCAAAAAAAGAGCTTGTTAAGGACCAAAGGATAACAATGATATGAACTGGGAAACATAGGTCTGCAAAAGATGCTGAACAGAAATGGAGTGACAAAATTACGCGAACTTTTGAAGCTGAAGGGGTAAGTGCAGATGCTGGTGTAATTTTCTTCAACATTATGTCAATGACTTAAAAAACAACTGCAAGTTGTAAATCATATATGTTCTTTATAGTCTGAGCATGTTTTAGTTATACAAACTCTAACCCTTGATCCCTCAACCTTCTATTTCCAATTTAGTGTAAGCTTACTCGAACTTCTAAGAATCGGAAGTCAAGTCAAAGGAAAAACCAAGATCATATTGAGGATCAACCTACAAACCTGCATCCATTCAAGGCAAGCACGGCTAAAAAACAAATAAGCCTCTAGCTCATTATATGAACCGCCGTATACTTGTTGCCCCTTGAAGAATTCATTTGATGGCTCAATAAATATGACTGGAATGCCCGAAACAACTCCACGATAGGCATTAGTAGGAATCCAATTCCCATCATGATAAGAATCATAAGTACTGATCAATGCCAAGTCACTGATTTGCTGCTTCTGAATGCACTCATAGAAGGGGAGCACTATATCCACTGTATGGCCACGAGAAAGACTTGCTCGAGCAAGTCCAGTAACAACATCACCAAGTCCACCAACTTTAGCTATTGGTGCCATCTCAGCTGTGACATGAATTATGTGCATAAGATCAGAATCCTTGACAGAACTTTCATATGGCACTTCTGGACTCACATTCCATGAAGGGAAATCCCTCTTCCAAAATGGGATTTCATCATCGGGAGAAGGCCAGACAATTTCTTGATCAGAAACTAAACCTGCATAACTACTTTCTTGTATTTCAACACCACCCGCCTGCAGCAAATAGTAGAACTCAGTTTCAATTGATTTCAACTCTGTTTCAAGAACAGGCATCCTAAAGATCCCAATTCTTGCATGAAATTTTGAAACTTCTATGTGTTTAAAGTACAAACTATACACGAAAAGCTAAAGATTGGAAGAGTCGTACCTCTAAATTGGGGACATGAAGGGGATGAGAAACAAGGGGATGAATCTTGAATTTGGAAGGATAGCAGAACTTGTGGGAGGTGCCAATTCCCTTCCTTTTCTGCAGTACCAATGTTGCTTTTCTTGAATTCAAATGGAAGCATGGCTTAAGAAACTTACCTGCTAATGCATTCTCCATTATCATTTCATGGACAGTCAGCAACAAGAAGCAAGAATCTGTTATGAGACAGAAACCCTTTTTTGCCTATCAAATGTTATAGGCGCATAAAGAGGGAAAGAAAAAGCAACAAGGTGAGGAAATCTAGAAGTGGAAATGTTGAATACAGAGTATATTTCCAGATCCCAACAAGATGGTCACTTAAATATCTTTTCAGTACTTCTTCTTCTTCTTCTTCTGTCCTGTTTTGTGCTGGAGATTTTGTGAAAAAAATCACAGTACTGCTACCCTCAAAAGTGACATCTAT
>NW_011501741.1:0-4897 GCF_000495115.2 Populus euphratica
TATGACATTTTAATTTTTTTCTCTAAATTATATTCATAAAGTTGATTTCCAATATGACCTAATACAATTAAAAACAAAAAATGAATTGTGAAAATTTATCACTAGAAATGGTGTAATACGAGAACTTGTAAAATGTTAAGAGACAAAAAATAAATTTATATAAAGTTGAGAATAATTGGGAGGTTTAACCTAATGGTTAGCTAGCACTTTTTATATATATATAGGGCAATATACAATAGCAATGGTGGAGATTACCACACAAGAGTATGACTACAATATTTTCTATATAGGTACATTATATAATATGCCCCCTCAAGTTAAGGGTAGAGGATCGATTGAAACTTGAATCGAAAAGCAGTAAATGGAACAGTAGGAAGTGGTTTAGTAAAAACATCGGCAAGTTGATCATGAGAGGAGATAAAGCGAATATGAATTTCTTTCTTAACAACTCTGTCTTATACAAAATGATAGTCAACCTCACCGTGTTTAGTACGAGCATGAAAGATAGTATTTGCAGATAAATAAGTAGCGCCGAGATTATCATACCAAATAGTAGGAGTAGAAGTAGAACAAATCTGTAGATCACTCAATAGATACTGAAGCTAGATAACCTTAGTAGTACCATTTGTCAAGGCTTTATACTCAACCTCGGTGGAGGAGTGAGCAATGATGCATTGCTTGATTGATTTCCAAGAAATTGGTGTTTGACCAAAGAAGACAAGATAACCACCTATGGATTTTCGATTATGGGTACTACCTACCCAGTTGGCATCTGTAAAGCCATGTAGATCAAATGAGGAACTGCGAGTGATATGTAAGTCATAGGTAGTTGTACCTTGTAGATAAAGTAGAATGCGTTTAATGGCACCCCAATAAGAGTCTGTAGGAGCATGCATAAACTGACAAACTTTGTTAACCGCAAAGCAAATATCCAGTCTAGTAAAGGTGAGATATTGAAGAGCACCCACAATCTGATGAAATTATGTAGGATTAGAAAACAAAAGATCTGACATTATGGTGACTTTGAAAGTACAGATAGGCATATCAATTAGTTTGCAGGAACTCATACCAACTCGAGTGAGGATGTCAAAAATATACTTATGTTGTCGTAACATCAAACCTATAGCAATGAATTGAACCCCAATGCCTAAAAAATAGTGAATAGTATCTAAGTCACAAAGCTTAAACTCTAAGCTGAGTAACTATATTAGGCGGTGAAGTACAGTAGAGTTGCTACCTGTAAGTTGAATTGCATTAACATAAACCAGAAGATAGAAGATATCAGTACCAACAAACAAGATAAATAAGAATGTGTCAACCTTGGAAGTATGAAACCCAACACAAAGTAGAAAGTTACTCAGATAAGTCTACCATGCCCGTGGAGCTTGTTTTAAACCATATAAAGATTTATGCAACTGGCACACATGAGAGGGAAGAGTATAATCAACAAAACTTGAAGGTTGTTTTATGTAGATCTCTTCAGCAATAACACCATTGAGAAATGCATTATGAATATCAAGTTGATAGATATTCCAATTACACAAGACAACAATAAAGAAGACTAATCTGATGGTCGTTTGCTTAACAACTGGACCGAAAGTTTCAAAGTAGTCAATGCCTACTTGTTGAATAAAACCTCTAGAAACCAAGCGTGCCTTATATCACTCAATACTGTCATCCACACGATGTTTTATTGTTTACACCCAATGACTACCAACAACATTTGAGAGGGAAATAAGGACCAGGTGTTATTAGAGCGTGGGGCCTGAATTTCATCGCGCATAGCACCATGCCATGCCTTATACCTGTTAGCATCAGAGAAGGAAATGGGTTTAAAGGGAGAAGAGGATGTTACTTGAGAGATAGAGGCAGCAGAAGAGGCTGCAGACACTATGAGAAGTGCAGTTTTTGGCAGTCGTGGGTGAAGAACCATTAGATGCTGACTAGCTGCAGACCGAGAAGGAAGAACTCTGAGCAGGAAAGTTGCTAAAGCAGATAGGAAGAGAGATCAACAAAGAGTTGCAGATTTGCAGAGGGATCCATCAAAGAACCGTGTACACAAAAAAAAAAAAAAGAGCCTGTTGCAGATTTTAAAGGAAAAGAACCGGTGTCTGCACAATGATCATTAGAAAAACATGTAGATGGTGACAGAAAGGCAGGGCTATGTGACGATGGTATGGTGGCAGATGAGGGTGGGGAATTTAGTGGCTGTTTTTGTGGGCCAAAAGGGGTGGCATAACTACTAGGAGGGTTGGGTGGCGATATGCGGGGTGGAAAATAGAGGAGGTAATCAAGGGGGGCAGGGTTGTGGGCTGGGGAGGGGTGGGGGGGGCGCTGCCATTTTGCTAATGTGTATGAGGACAAATTAACCAGTGATGAATACCAATAGTTTGAAAGAAACTGTTTAACTTGTTATATTCACCACCCTGATCAGTTTGAATAGATTTAATTTTGCGAGAAAACTGACGCTCATCAAGTAATTGGAAATGTTGAAATATAGAAAACACATCTGATTTGGAAATAAGAGGATAATACCAGATATATTTTGTATACGCATCGATAAAGATAACAAAGTAACGAAAACCATCGGATGAAAACATAAGAGTAGGGCCCCAAACATCACTAAATATTAAATCAAGTGGAGTAGAAGTTTTATGACCCGTAGGTCGTAAAGACAAACGTGAAGACTTGCCAAGCGGACAAGCTTGACATTGAACAAAAAAGCGCCTAGAAGTACACATTATTTTATTTTTGGAAACTAACACATTGAAAATACAAGAAGTAGGATGACCGAATTGACGATGCCATATATCAGCAATCGCAGAGACATAATGAGATCAATATGCTTGAGAAATAGCTGTGGCAGAAGACTCAGAAAAGATGTATAAACCATTATTGCTCTAACTAGAAAGGAGTACTGCTTTGGTGGTAAGATCCTTTACATAAAATATAAAGGCATGAAATTCAAAATAAATATTATTATCATGATAAATTTTTTGAACATATAGCAATGATTTGGTAATATGAGGAACATGAAGAATGTTAGATAAAGTAAAGGTGTGTTTATGGGAATATAACATGGCATGCCGAACATGGGATATAGGAAGACCCTTACTATCACCAATATGCAAGTGATTATTACTGAGAGAAGGAGCAGAATCGATCAGCTGCAAGATCAGAAGTAACATGCTAGTTTGCACTAGTATCCAGGAATCAATTTTTTGCAAAAATGAAACAAACAATAAGATGAGCAGAAGGCTAGTGGCTACTGCTGCGAAACTGAGCACATTGAGGGGTGGTGTGGTTGAAGGAGAAGTGGAGTTAACACTTCACAGTCTGCTCAAAACGTTGGTGAGAAGGCCACTACCTAGACCCAGCAGACTGTCTGGTCTACTGCCAATTGCTCTGTTTCTAGTTTGCAGAGGCAGGAGAATTAACACCATGAAAATCAAACCTGTGCTGGCTCTTATATTGACTACTTTTAGGATGCCAAAAGCAGCATGACCGGCCTCTGTTATGGTTGAAATTAAACCGGTGTTGATGCTAAGCAAGGTGAGCAGAGAAGGTGTAGGTAGCAAATGCGAATTTATAGTCATGGCTGAAAGAGAAGACTTGTGCAGAAACTCATGAGTAAGGAGATGGCTGTGAAGATCAACATATGACAATGGTTCTGCCTTTGTTACGAGACTAGTGACCAAGTTTTTAAACTTACTGCGAAGGCTGCGAAATATGTAGAGGTTGAAGTCTTCAAGAGAAAGAGGCCGGTCAGCAGCACCCAATTAATCAAATAATGACTTCGTATGCTGCATGTATGTAGTAACTGAAGTATCTCCTTGCTGAAGATCTTGAAAAGATCCATGAAGTTGTATAATACAGAAATTCGATAGAGAAGCAAGCGTTTTCTCAAGAGTGCGCCAAATATAAGAAGAAGTCTGACAATCTACCACAAGATATAGAATGTCCATGGAGAGAGAGAAGAGAGTAGCACGCTTAAAATAAACCGATCCTGTTGCTTTCAAAAAAGAAAAGCAGGGTTGATTGCCAAAGAAGAACCATCAAAACTGTTAGAAACTTGAGAGGGAGGACACAACACTAATCCATCGACAAAGTAAAAAACACCTTGTTCAAGAAGATATGGTTTCATCTTCATTTGCCAATAGAGATAGTTAGTGGTCATAAGCTTCAATGAGACCATTTGATGAGTGTTGGACAATGCAACAGTAGAAAGAGGTGTTGTCCCTATAATGTGGAGAGGGATGCATGGGAGAAGGAACCAAGGGTTTGCACTGCAGGTTGGGGCTGTTGCTGTTTGGGGGAGGGAACAGCTGCCACAGGCAACAGCTTCTGAGTGGCTAGCCGGCTAGGCTGTAGCGCCAGTTAGATGAGGGAAGAAGGCATCAACAATTGTAGAGTCTATTTGGAAAAGAGAGATAGGAGGCCGACTGTAGGTAAGGAGAAGGGAAAAAGAGTTCTGACGGCAGAAAACTCTAATACTAAATTGAGAATAAATGAGGTGTTTAACCTCATAGCTAACCAACACTTTCTATATATATGTGTATATATATATATGTGTGTGTGTGTAGAGCAATATATAATATAAACAATAAAGATTACTATACAAGAGTATGACTATAATATTTTTTATATAGGTATACTTTATAATATATTAAATAGATTCAAAAGACTTAAATACCAAATACTATATATATAAAAACTCAAATAAATTCTTATATCGTTTTCAACAGAAACTATACCCGCACAAGCGCTGATGCACAACTAGTTTAATGTGGGATTAGAAACATTAATGGCTTCTTGAAAAAGAACAGAGAAGATAAAACATTAATGGCTAGCTGCCCTTGCAAGTACATATCCAAGACTATCTAGTACCTATATGATC
>NW_011501741.1:6022-10748 GCF_000495115.2 Populus euphratica
TTGATTGTTTTTGAAGACTTAAAACGTGTTTTGATGATACAAGTTTCGTGGCCTAGCTCATTGCCACTTGATGTTAAAGAATTCAAGCACCTCTTTGCACCAAAACCATTCCCTGGCTGCCTATTCCTGGACCTACATTCTTCAAGTGACATACGTGGCAGGCTAGTACTAAAAGGGCAAGGCTTTACACACAATAACAGGTGCATTAATTGTTGCACCTGTTATCATGCTGGGAGGGGGCTTTTCTCGTTTAAAGCTTCGTTCGATCAAAACTAACCAATAAACTATTTTTGATACGTAGTTTTGAAATGAATTTCACATCAATGGATCATTGCCACCCTGTTAATCTGTCCATCCTTGTCAAAATAATCCATTTACAGCATCCAACCTCTCCATTAACCGAATTTTCATCCTGATCGTTTGCTGTTCCAACAGGTCAATAGCCATTTAAAACTATAAATATTAAGCAAAACCCCAACCATTTGCCATTAGATCCAAGCTCTGATATATTAGTTCAGTAGAACCCAGCTTAACAAAAGCTTAACCAAGCAATCCACTTCCATTAACAAAGGACCGAGTCAAACTAGCCGGTAAACAAACCCACCCACCCACCATAGAGCTACCACTACCTTCACCGATCCAAGGCCACACCAGTCTACCCATTTTGTCATTCCATCACCATGTTTGGATTTAGGTGAAAATTTTGTTGATGGCTTATGTTTGAAGTTATGATAGAAAATTGTAATATTTTTAGAGATTTAAAAAATGTTATATATAATTCACATAGCATACATTAATACATTACTAATACATTGATTGTTTTAAGAAAAATGAGTGTGCTATAAGATTAGAAATAGTAATGTAAAGTCAAAACTAAAAAACAATAAGAAAATTTGAATAAATATATATATTTTTATTAAGTGTTTTTCTTTAAGCTCTCTTAATTATTATTTTTTGTCATTCTTAATGATGAATTATTATTATTATTCTTATATAATATGAACATGAATTGTTTCCTGCCGACTGAATTGGTCAATCGTTTTTGAATTGGTTGACTAATTCATTTAATTCAATCGATCAACTGGTGGACGATTCCTCTGTTTTTTAGAAAAAACTAGAAATGAAAGTTAATTTTCAACGCCTCCTCTTAAACTTCATTTCTTCATAACTCCTAACAAATCTCTAATCTTGATAAAAATATTATATTTGAGTGACTTTGTGAAAATATTCACAACTTGATATTATGTCTTTACATACTTGACTTCAATATTTTTTATTATAATGAAATCTTATAAGTAATAAAATCTTGTGTCAAAGTGCTTACACCTGTCATGAAAAACTAGATTTTTAGTTAAAACAATGACTGATGAGTTATCCACATAAATCTTTGTAGACTTCTCTTGTGGCATTCATAATTTTTTCAATAATCTTCTTAGCCATATAAAATGACAAATACATGACTTAGTAGCTACATATTCAGTTTTTCATATTGATAAAATGACTATATATTATTTTTTTGAACTACATTTGAATGTTATACCTCTCATGTAGAAAACAAAACCGGTAGTATTCTTTCTATCATCCATATCTCTAACCTATTAAGCTTTGTTAATAGATCAAACAGAAACTAAAATCTTATAGATTAATATCAGAGAGATAGTAAGAGCGAGTTGAGAGAGGAGAGAGTGAGAAGCTAGAACGAGAGAGAAAACTGATTAATCTTCTTATTATTCATTACTCTCTACTTTCACAAGATAGTTATTTATATATATAGTTGTAGATAACAAACTTAACAACTTCAAATAACCAACTTTCTAACTAACTAACTGCTTTATTAAGATCATGGCAAGTGTCACAATCTGATGCACTATACTCTAACATCCCTCTCAAGATCAGGCTTTCGAGGAACCAAGCTTGAGATTGCAGCAATAAGTGCGGAACAAAGGACCACTCAACCTCTTTGGAAGAATATCAAGAAACTGCTCTTGTGAGGACATAAACTGCATTAAGAGTTGTTTCTATGATACTCTTTCATGAACAAAATGCACATCTACTTTTATGTGCTTAGTCTTTTGATGTTGAACAGGATTAAAAGACAAGGTAATTGCTAGATTATAAATGTGCAGAAATGCTAATAACTGTTTGATCCAATCCACCTCAGTTGAGGTAAAAGATAAAATGCAATATTCAGCTTTTGTTAATGATTTGGAAACTATTTGTTGCTTCTTAGAGGACTACGAAATGAGATTGTTACCCAAAAAGACCACCAAACCAGTAGTAGATCTTTTATCATTAGGATCCCCTGCCCATCATCATCATTAAAGGCCTTTAACTGCAAATCTCCTGTAGTATATGATATATCAAAATGCATGGTGCACTTTAGGTACCATAATATATGTTTAATTGAATAGGATTCTGCATAAACTGATAGACTTAGTGCACAGAAAAGGCAATATCAGGCCTAGTAAATGTTAAGTATTGCAAAGCCTTATAATGCTGCGATACAACTTAGGATTGGAATAATGTTCCTTATCCTCTTTGAGTAGCCTATAATAAGGAAGACATGGAGTATCACATGGTTTAGTGTCAAAAATTTTAGATTTAACCAACAATTCCTCAATATATTTGGATTATGACATAAACAGACCAGTTGCAGTTTGAGTGATTTGAATACTTAAGAAATAATGGAGTGATCCTAAATATTTGATATCAAACTCAGTAGTAAGAGTATTGATAACCTGTGTAATTGCCTCAGACGCACTTCCAATTATAATAATATCATTTACATAAAAAAAGCAGCATTATAATCTTATGACTAACATGCTTGACAAACAATGACGAATCTAAGTATATGGTTGTGAAACCCAAGAAAGAAAGTAATTGAGTAAACCAATCATTCCAGGCCCTAGGCGTCTGTTTTAACCCATATAATAATTTATGCAATTTATACACTAGATGAGGATGCTTTAAATCTCCAAAACTAAGAGGTTAAGACATGTAGAACTTTTTTTGAAGAATGCCATGCAAAAATACATTTTTGACATCTAATTATCCAAAAGGCCAATTAAAATATGCAATAAGGGCAAGAACTAACCTGACTATGGTAGGTTTCATCATAGGACTAAAAGTTTCCCCATAATCCAATCCAGATTCCTGACTGAACCCTTTAGCTACTAACCATGCTTTGTGTCTAGCAATAGATCCATTCGAGTGTCTCTTAATCTTAAAAGTCCACTTGTATCCCACCAAGTTCTTGTTTGCTGGTAATTGAACAAGACTCCAAGTGCCTTGAGTATGTACAACATTAACCTCTTCTTTCGTAGCCTGCAACCACATAGGAACTTTGAGGGCAGACTTATAAGTAGCTGGTTCAATTAAAGACATATCAATTCCCCAAGAATCCTGAACACTTGCTAAGACAACCTTTCTTTTAGTAATTTAAATCTTGCTTCTAGTTTGCATCAGATGCGAATTAAGGGGAGGAATGGATAATATGACTAGTAGATTAGCAGGATTAAAACCATGAGGTCCTAATCCAGAATTAAAACTGATATCAGGGATCACATGAATTGAAGGAGAGGCTTGAATTGAAATAGTAATGCACTGAGAACTTGTAGAAATTGCAGATGAAGTAAGTGTATGGATACTAGTAGGGTGAGGATAAGAATTTTGGATGGAGGTGACAACTATATTTTCTATAGTAATTATAGGCACATGATAGGTGGAAAGTGAATATGATGGTGATGACACGAGTGTATTTAAAGATGTTTGTATTAAGTCAGGATAGGGAAATTGTTGTTCATAAAAAGTAACATGCCTAGAGATGAACAATCTCATTATAGGCATATGATAACACATATAACCTTTGTATTTTGTTGCATACCCAAGAAACACATATTTTATAGTTTTAGCTTGTAATTTAATGTTATTATACAATTTGAGAAGAGGAAAGCAAATACATTCAAAGATTTAAAGGTGAGTAAGAACTGGAGATGAGCCAAATAACATCTTAAAAAGAGATTTATGAAGAAGAACAGTAGTTGACATATGATTTATTAGATATGTGGTTGTTAAATAAGCATAGGGCCATAATTGAGATGGTAATTTTGCTATTTATAATAATAATGTGATCGTGGTTTCAATGATACACCTATGTTTCCTTTCAGCTATCCCATTTTGTTCAAGAGTATATAGACAAAAGATGTGATATGAAGTGCCATTTTCTTAAAGAAAGTATTTCAAATGAATGCAGGTATACTCCCCCCATCGGTTTGAAGAGTTTTAATTATGGTAGAAAACTGAGTAATAAGAAAGGAATAAAATGCAGTAATGGTAGAGAACAAATCATACTTATTTACTAAAGGAAAAATTCACCAATATCTGGTGCTTTCATCTATAAAAATGGTGTAGTATTTATAACGATCAACTGATATACATGGTGCAAGACCTCACAAATTAGTATGCAAAAGGATTTACAAACTTATTGTTATGCTGTGGAAAGGGTAATTTGCTAACTTTCCTTGTGAGGCATGTATGACACATCATCAGGAAGAAGGTCTTATGAACATGTATATTAGTCTTATTTAACATTAGAGAAACAATAGTATTTGTTGGATGTTGACACGACTAAAAGATTGATGTCTTCTCCCAAGTGCAGGAGTGTCGAAGTAATAAATAACCCGGCAAGACCGGGGTCGAACCACAGGGAGGTGAATTGTACAAATTA
>NW_011501741.1:11798-17485 GCF_000495115.2 Populus euphratica
GTTATTGATACTTCAAGTGCAAAATGATGATATAAAACCATGATAAAAATGCACTTTTAAGTACTAATCAGATGTCCTAACCTCTGATGCCACAGATTAGACTGAATGAGTTGGCCAAGAAATGTCTTAGCTTAAGAAGGCTATTATGAGTTTGAAGGTAAGAAGGCGTGGATAGTCTATTATTGCACAAGCCTCTGTAAAGGATCCTCCTTGTGGTTTTGTCCTAAATCCAAAAACAAAATGCATTAAATATAAGCCAGCAGTTATTGTCAAGGCAAATTTGATGTATTGACAACAAATTCTAAGTTAATTAAGCAATAAAAAACACATAATTCAATTTGAGTGTGACATAAATGAATTAATAATAGAATGATCAATATAAGATACTTCCAAACCTTTACCATTCAGGGTGTGAACTATCTCAATTGTTGGATATGGTGATGCCAATGTTAGATTAATTAGATCTGTCGTTATATGATTGGTGGCTCTAGAATTAGTGAGCCACAATTGACAGGAACATGAAGAATTGGATGATGGAGATATAGAGTTAACCATTGTGTGCATGGCTTATATAGGAGGTTGTTGTTTTTTAAATTATGAAGATGTGAATGATAAATATGGAGAAAAAGCTCAATATTGAGTAAACTACAAATTTTATGATTGCATAGGATAAAAGGACTGTGCTAAATAAGAAGCAGTGGCATGTAGTTTGGACCCTTATCATTATAGAAGCAATACTAAGTGGTATGATTACTTCTATCATAGATGTGGCACTTGGTTTTATTAGGAGGAAAAGCTTTATAGAGTGGGGCAGTATGTCTCTCAAAGTTATATAGTTGACAAATTGGAATCATAAGTATAGAGGGACTTCGAAAATGTTGATCAGGGGAAAGACCAAAAAATCCAAGATTAAAGTTGTGAAGTGCATGTGCCATATAGAAAAACATTGGTCTAGAATTAAAAAATCTAGATCCCTGGGTGAATCTGTCTTTACCCTTATTGTTGTTCCCATTATATGGCTTAAAATCTCTAGTATCCATATGAGATGGACCATGATTCACAGAGAAACCTGTATTAGCAACCATTGTTGTCATGAGAGGAGTATTAACTTAAGTTTCCATAATCACTTCCTCTATAAGTAATTATGATTAGAAATCTTTTAGTGAAATCACACTTTCACGCCTCCTTATAACACATCTGAAGATGTTATACTCAATAGGTAAACCATTCAGAGCAAGAATAACAATGTTTTCATCTGCAAAGTATACCCCAACAGCAAAAAAATAATCCCTAGCTTGTTTGATACGATGCAGATATTGAAGGATTTAATTAAGTGCAAAGACTTAATTATACTTTAAATGGGTTAAATTAATTTTATTTGGGGCTTAATTGATAAAAAAAATAAGTTTGAGAGCCTAATTTGGGCTTAATTGAGAAGATTAGAATTTTAAGAGACCAAATTTAATTTTTACCAAGTTAATTGATTGAAATTAAGGGCTAAATTGCAAGAAAATTAAAGTTTTGGGGTCAATTAGAGGCTAAATTGACAAAATCTGAGACCAAGGACAATTATGCAATAGGCGGCAAACTATGGGGTTTCAATTGACAAAAAACAGGGGGCAAAATTGAAGAAATTGAAAGTTTAATGGTCAATTAGGGGTTAAATTGACAAAATCCAAGACCAAAGACCATATTGTAAAAGGTGCGTAATTTAAGGTTCCAATTGAAGTTCAGCAGGGGCTTAATTGCATTAAATCTATAGTTTAGAGTCAATTAGGGGTTCAATTAAAAGAAATTGAAAGTTGGAGGACTAAAATGAAACTCAGTTCAAATTCCTAATTCAACCCAAAACGGCGATGTTTTGAAAAAAAAAAAGAGGACCAGACGACGCGTCGTCTGGTCACTATTTATTGTCTTCTTCTTTTACCTAGGTAAAGCTGGTCCGGTTACCTACTTTGCAGGTGCATTTAATGTACTTAATGTCCATCAAATTTCACCAAATTTGCACGAAAATGATCCTCTGATGTTCCTCTACAGCTCCATATGAATACTTCAGTTTAAATGATAACTAATCGGCACCGGTGTAGGCCTAAACATGTTAACTCAGGCAGCCTTTTCTGTAGATTTGACAATGCACCATGCCTACTTTAAGCCAACGGTTGGACTCCTTCCCAACAGAATTAAGGGCTGAAATTTTTACCACAGTACAGACGAGATTACCCTCTTTCACGCCTATAAATAGAGGTTGAGTTGATGGCCTGAGAGAGGAGAAAATCGAGTCCAAATTTGACAAAAAACCAGCCTCTTCCCCAGTTTTTTTTTTCTTTTTCTGGAACAAGTCTCTCTCTCTACCCTCTCTCTCCACCATGCTCTCAGCGATTCCAAGCCATGCTGCCACCAGCTCGTCTTCCACCCTCTCCACCACACTTATTCCTCTTTACTGAAAGCACCTCCGTTTTCCTCCACAACGGCAGTAGCCTATCAACACCATCATTTTCATTTTCTTTCTTCTTCAGTATCGACAGTAGTAGCACCGACTTCTCCACAGACATCGCCACCAGCTTCAGGGCAACTACCCGGGCCACCTCCAACCTCACTCCAGGCTAGTGAAAGCACCTGCTTCCCCCCCCCCCCCGGAAAGTTGCCTCCCGCTCCACTTCGCCGGCTACAACTGCAAAGTTACATGCAGAACATGAACTTACTATTCATGTTCTACACATAATTAATTTCACTTGGGCAGGGCCAGTTCTGGCCCAGACCAAATGTTTAGGTCGGGTCGGGCCCCCCAAAAAAGAGAAATAAAGTATAATGGACCGATATCGGTCCACTGTCTCTGGGTTTATGCCTGGCCTAGTCATCTGGGCCAGCCCAGCTCACCTATTTTAATAATATTTATTTAACATATAATATAATATTATATATTTTTTTAAAAAAAACAAAAAATTCAAAAAAAAATAAAAAATCCTTTGAAAAAAATTGTGATTTTCTCAAATATTTTTCTACCAATTTTGCATAATATCGAGTTGTATATTTACACTGTAAAATACAAATCTGGTATTAAAATACCCGGTTTTCTCCAAAATATTTCAAAAAAAAATTCTCAAAAAGAAAAAATATTTTGTTGTATACGATCAAATCCTAAACTTTTTCCCAGCATATTTTTCTTATAAAAAAACAAAAATTGCATCTTTTTCATGTTTAAAAAATCCAAAAATAAATATCATAACTAATTTATAATTATCCACTAGGATTTGACCAACATGTCAAAAACCATTTTCTAAAATTTTTTAGGGTCCAGATATAGACTTTAATATTTGTGGGTGTAAAATTACACGATAAAATACACCCTCAAGTATTAAAAATACAACGTGTAAAAATACGATGTTAAACTTCATATTTTAGAATGGTTAAGATTTAATCCGATAAGGTAAAGACTCTCTCATGAAAAGATATTTTCCTTGAGTCTTAGAAAAGACCAATGAATAGAAACCTAACTTAGAAAAAACAATCAAACAACAATGCAGCTTAAATTAGGTAGGATGCACTGGGGTGTTGCGTCTTCCTTTTGCACAATCAGTCCCTTACCGAGACTTTCGCAGACCATAGGTTCTTAGTGATCATAATACCAGGTGGTGACTCCTAAACATTAATCATAATTCTATGATTAAAACCAAAAACCCTTACCAACACACAACACCCCTCATCAGGAGGCACGACAAGAGCCTCCACCGCCGCTAGATGACATCGCCCTTAGCGACACCAGATTCACCTAAGGTCAAACTGTGTTGAGGTGGACAGTGGATCAAACCATCAATATAACCCATAATTTCATTGCTTTCAAGCAAAAGTTGCATATGAAAGCTCCAATTGATGTAGTTCAAATCATCAAACTTGACATTAATAGGTGTTGGAATAAAGGAAATGATTGTTGTAATTAGAGATTGAAGCAATTGGAGTTGTGAGACAGTCACAGTCATGATTTCAAGATCAATATGTGAGTGAGCTAATACACCAAAACAGAGATTAGAGAAGAGACACTAGAGAATACGGAAACAACATAGGATCAATAAGGAAAAAAATTCAAGCGTAAGCAACAATAACTATGTTACCATGTTAAACTTTGTTAATAGATCAAACAAAAACTAAAATTTTGTAGATTAATATCAGAGATATAGTAAGAGAGAGCTGAGAGATGAGAGATGAGAGAGAAAAGTTAGAAGAAAAAAGGCAGATTGATTAATCTTCTTATTATTCATTACTCTCTATTTTCACAAGATAATTATCTATATATACAGTTGTAAATTACAAACTTAACAACTTCAGATGACTAATTGTCTAACTAACTGACTGCTTTATTGAGATCATGACAAGTGTCATAATTTGATGCAGTATATTCTAACACAACCCAATCATTATCACTATAACTTACAAGGTCAAAGCTATTAGAATATCTATAGAACAAGCCAAAATCAATAATACTTTTGATATATTAAAAAAATTCACTTCAAAGCTTTAAAATGTATCGTACTTGGTGTCTTCATAAACTTACTCACAAGCCCCACTCCAAAAAAAATATCTAGATGAGTGCATATCAAATATCTTAAACTCCTAACTAGGCTTTTGAATGTTGAAGAGTTTAGCTTCTTTTCCTTCATCATTCTTTGACATCTTTACTCCACACTCAACGAGAGTATTCACTTTTGCACAATCCTCCATTTTAAACTTCTTGTTGATCTTCTTCGCAAAATTCTTTTGGCTTACAAAGATCACATCCTCTTCTTATTTGATCTCAATCCCTAAGTATTATGTCTTAAGACCAATGTTCGTCCTCTCCGTCATCTCAAATTCCTTGATCATTGCTTGTTTGAAGCCTTCAATCATTTTTGGATTATTTCCTATAAAGATCAAGTCATTCATATAAAAACATATAATAAGAGTATCATCACTTCTTTTTATCTTTATATAGAGAGTATATTCACGAGGGCATTTTACAAAACTATTTTATAAAAAGTAGTCATCAATGCGACTATACCAAGCCCTTAGGGCTTAGTTCAATCTGTACAAGCCTTTGTTCAATTTTAATACCTTGTCTTTTTATCCCTTCACTTCATAATCCACAAGTTGCTTAATGAAGACCTCTTCCCCAAGAAAATTAATAAGACTGATTTGACATCCATTTGATAGATTTTCTATCTATGTTGAGTAATTGTGACGATGATTAATCGAATGGTCTTTAATCTAACAACGAGAGCAAAAACCTCATCATAGTCAATCTCATACTTTTAATTATAACCTTTTATCATTAACCTTGCATTGTATCTCTCAATTTCTTCTTTAGCATTCTTCTTCTCTATATAGATCCATTTAAAGTCTATTGGCCTATTTCCATTTAGTCTAGGAACCAATTTTCATATGTCATTCTTCTCAATTGATGTAATCTCCTCTTCCATAGCAATTCTCTATTTTATATTTTGTATTGCTTTTTCAAACATTATAGGATTATATGTAGTAAGGTGACAATATAGTGTTATATCATTGATTAGTACTTAAAAATTTATTTTTATCATGGTTTTATATCATTATTTTGCACTTGAAGTATCAATAACTTCTTAACTAAAACATGTTTATAATAATATATCTAATAATATAAGATACCTTTAATTTATGGTAAATGTTCATTTTAAATA
>NW_011501741.1:18628-21310 GCF_000495115.2 Populus euphratica
TATTATTGTTATTATTATTATTACTATTGTTGTTGTTGTTATTGTTGTTTTATAATTTTTTTTTATAATTTGTACAATTAACCTCCTTGTGGTTCGACCCCGGTCTTGCCGGGTTATTTATTACTTCGACACTCCTGCACTTGGGAGAAGACATCAACCTTTTAGTCATGTCAATCATCATTAATAGGAGTAGTTACCTCATATAAGTCATCAAGGCTTCTCATCCTTCTTAGTGAACTTGATTGGCTGCCACTACTTGAGCTTCTACTAGAAAAAGAAGATAAAGACAAAGATGACACCATTGGTGATTGTGGAGCTGTAAATTATTCTTAATGATCTTAATAGCTCTCCTATTTTTTATCAAGAACCAGTAAAAAATTATATTTCTCACCATCATCTACCTTCAATCATATGCTCCTTCTTCATCAAACTTAACATCTCTATTAATCACTATCTTTCCTTTATTGGGGTTGTAGAACTTATATTATTTGGACTTTTGATTATAGCCTACAAAGATCATTTTTTTTCTTTTGTCATCTAGCTTGGTCCTTACTTGATCATTTACATATACATAGTCAATTCTTCAAAATACTTTCAAGTGAGTAACAATACTTGGCTTTCTTCCATTTTATACCTTTTATGGACTCATGACATTCAAGCCTTTAATAGAACACCTATTTGACAAATAGATAACACATTCTACAATTTTAGCCCAAAACTCTCTACGCATCTTATTGCTTTTGAGCATGTTTCTTGCCTCATTAACAATGCTTCTATTATTTCGCTCCACCTCATCATTTTATTGTGGGGATTTAGGCACTATTAGGAGTCTTTTATACCATGATCTTTGTTGTAACCTAATTCTAGGTTATTCCCTAAAATTTATTTTTTAAAAATAAAAAATAAAATAAATAAAATAAAGGTTGACGACATGAAGAAAGCAAAAGGAGAAGGATTAAAAAAATACATAAAAATCAAGCTACAATTTTAAAGGAAACTGAAAGCCTAATTGTACCCTATTATGCCCAAAAATAAAAAAATAAAAACAAATTTAAGGTCAAATTAAATGATCATTGGATGAATTTGCATAAGAATTAAGTGCAAAGACATAATTAAATTTTTAATAGACCAATTTGATTTAATCATGGGCCAAATTAAAATTTAATTTTGTTTAAGAACTAATTTGGGTTCAATTGAAGGATTTAATTAAGTACAAGGACTTAATTATACTTTAAATGGGTCAAATTAATTTTATTTTAGGCTTAATTGGTGAAAAATTAAGTTTGGGGGGCCTCATTTGGGCTTAATTGAGAAGATTCAAATTTTAAAAGACCAAATATAATTTATCAAGTTAATTGATTGAAATTAGGAGCAAAATTATAAGAAAAATAAAGTTTTGGAGTCAATTAGAGGTTAAGTTGACAAAATAAGTTTTGGGGTCAATTAAGAGTTAAGTTGACAAAATTAGCAGCCAAGGACTAATCTACAAAAGACGTCAAATTATAGAGACTTAATAAAAAAAAGGGGTAAAACTGAATAAATTAAAAGTTTAATGGCCAATTAGGGGTTAAATTGCATAAAATTAAGGTCAAGGACCAAATCGTAAAAGATTTAGGGTTCCAATCGATGTTCGGTAGGGGCTAAATTACACTAAATCAAATATTTAAGGTTAATTAGGGGTGCAATTGAACGGATACAAAAGCGGAAGGACTCAATTGAAGTTGGAAAAAAATCCTTTAATTAACCTAAAAATGGCACCATTTTTAGAAGGGGAAAAAAAAAGGTTGTCTGGTCACTGTTAATTGTCTTCCCTGATTTTTCCCAAAAATAACAGCTCAGGGAGCTACTTTTAAGGTGCATTTAATGCCTCATATGTCCTCCAAAATTGACAAAACATGCACTAAAATGATCAGCTAACATACCTCTATCCTCGAGTATGGTCTGTTCAAGCCTATTAACATGATATTAGCCCCAACATTGGTCTAAAGAGGCCAATTCATACCGCCTTTTCCTAAAGATTTGACAACTCAGAATGCATACTTTGAACCAACGGTTGGGATCTTTTCTAGCCAAACTAAAGGCCATGATTTGGCAACATTAAAGACAAAATGTCCCTCATCCACCTCCTATAAATAAGGGTGCATTTCATGGCTTGAGCAACGATAAAATCAGGTCCAAAGTCGTCCAAAAAATTAGTCATTCCCTGGTTCCCATCCAATATTTTCCTCCATTTTTTCTCTCTTCACCATGTCTTAAGCCCCTGAAGACCCCATAAACCATAGTTGTGAAAACCGACCCAGTTATCGACTCGGTCTAGTGACCGGGTCACGGGTTAGATGGGTTGACCCAGGTTGACTATTGTTATTATTATTGTTGTTGTTATTGTTTTTATTGTTACTATTATTGTTGTTGTTGTATTATTGTTATCTATAATTTATACAATTAACCTCCTTATGGTTCAACCTCGGTCTTGCTGGGTTATTTATTACTTTGGCACTCTTACACTTGGGAGAAGACATTAATTTTTTGGTCGTGTCAAGTTTTTGGCACCGTTGCCAAGGAGGTAAGTTCTTATATAAATTATAGTATTTATTTTATTTTTACTTTTTACTTTTCTTGTATATAACTTTGTTTCTTTTCTCTTGTTTCTTCTTCTTTTGTTTTCTTCTTCCTTTTCTTTTA
>NW_011501741.1:21591-22800 GCF_000495115.2 Populus euphratica
AAAGACAAATCACCACTTTTACTCAAAAACCAGGAGAAACATTTTATTAATGTTGGGATAGATATCGAGACTTGTTTAATACTTGCCATCATCATGGTTTTGAAACATGGAGATTGGCTTTATATTTTATAAAGGGTTAACACCTAGAGATAAACAAATGGTTGAATTGACATGTAATAGAATTTTTTAAGATAAGGACCCTAATGAAGCAATACAATACTTAGACTTATTAGCTGAAAATGCTCAAAAGGAGGACATTGCAAGTACTTATGAGGCATCGAGTAAAACTCAACCTCATACATCTAGTGAAGGTATGTACAACCTTAGGGAAGATCACGGAAAATAGTCTTTTTGAATTTTGGACTCTTCATGAAAGTTTCAGGCCTATGTCTTGCCTTTCTATAGCTCTAGTTACGATCTAATAATCAAATTGTACTCTAGTTTGGATTGAATTAACATCTCTTTTTTAAGCTTAACCCTTTTTTTATCTTCTCAATTTCAGTAGTTAAACTCATCAATCAATCCTTTGATTGATGTGATAGACCTGTGTCTTATATTATTAGACATGTGATTATAAAACATGCTCTAGTTAAAGAGTTATTGATAATTTAAGTGTAAAATGATGATATAAAACCTTGATAAAAATGCAATTTTAAATATTAATCACATTAATTGAAAAACAAGAGACAATCATTACTCAACTTGCTTAAAGCATGATAGATTTTAAAGATATTCTTGTAAAATTAATATCTGCTCTCAGTTTCCAAGATAAAGGTAAGTTTCCATCTTAATCACAACAAAATCCCAAGGGGCAATACAATGCAAATGCAAGTAGTTCTAGAGTCCAACACATGGATCAAGTCAAATCAGTCACTACTCTTCGTTATGGTAAGGTTATTGAAAAACCCACTCTTAAACCTTGTGAGAAAGATAATAAGTCAATCTCTAAGGATAAGGGGTTGAATTTGAAAATTATAAAAAAATGATTGATTCCCCAACCAGCATTTCCATTTTCTCATGCCATGACCAAATAAAGGAAAGTCAATCACAACTCTGAAATCTTTGAAACTTTCGAATAGGTAAGGATCAATATACTTTTGTTGGATGCTATTAAACAAGTTATTTTTTATACTAAATTTTTGAAAGATCTGTGCATTGTGAAGAGAAAAAATATTGTGAAAAAGAAAGCCTTTTTAGCTGAAACGGGAA
>NW_011501741.1:24908-25363 GCF_000495115.2 Populus euphratica
ATTTTATTGGCCCACCATGTTCAAGGACACAGATATATTTTTCAAAACTTGTGAAAATTGTTAAAAAGTTGATAATGGTCAAAAAGTTTTGTTTTATAATTCTCGACTCCATTTATTCCCTAAAGAGCTAAGATCAAGATGGAGCAGTCCATTTATTAAGAAATATGTGTATCCTTATAGGGCCTTTAATATTGAAAATCCAAAGAATGACAATGTTTTTAAGGTAAATGGACATTGTTTGAAGGCTTACTTTAATAATTTTCCTAATAAAAATGAATCCACTGGTTTGAATGATCCTGTAGATAATAGTTGATTATTTTATTTTTATCATTTTTTTTTTGTGTTTTGTTTTTTTTTTACTCTTAGTTTGCTAGTCTCTCTCACCTCTACTAAATCGCGGATAACGGTACTCCATGACTTTTAAGTCGGTTCTTTCAATTTCCCATGATAACTGA
>NW_011501741.1:25373-25792 GCF_000495115.2 Populus euphratica
TTTTAGTTTCCCATGATAACTGATATATGTGTATATATTTGTTTAATTCTTTGTTCCTTCTCTTTTCTTTGCATCTCCTTTTCACTTCTTATCTTAAAAAATAAACACCACTCTTGAAAAATTAAAAAAGTATTTTCCTGTTTTATCTCAAAATACGATTACAAAAATTTACCTAGCTAGGTGTGTAAGATTGAGATTATTAATGAACCATGGAATTCCTGAAGAGTTTCACTAAGTAATTGAAGCAAAGGTCTGATTATCAAGTGAGTCTTCCAATTTTTTAATTCATACATACCTAGGATAGGTAAAAGCACTTATGCAAAGAAATGTCACGCAAAACGATGGAAAATTTGTCATTGATGTGCCAGATGGACTTGTTATACACAATGTCGTTCTTTAGGAATGGTATTTTTAAACCA
>NW_011501741.1:25810-26042 GCF_000495115.2 Populus euphratica
ATTCATTAAAGATGGCCTGAGTAAGGAGTCTTTAGATAATCTTCTATTGACTCTTAAGACGTATCCTAGTGGAGATGTGTATCATCCAATTCATGATTTATGACCTTATTTTCATAAAGAACATGATATACTTATTCTTGGGAATCTGACTAAAAAAGACCATGTTTGCTAGTTTTTAAGAAAACTGGATGAAAAGCCTATTTCCGACCTATAAAAGGCGTTTAAGTCGCTT
>NW_011501741.1:27687-27877 GCF_000495115.2 Populus euphratica
CTAAGCCTAACTAGTCTGGTAGTCATTAGCACGAAAGCTCTTACATGGGTTAAAGATGCATGTTGTTTTAAGTTATATATAACTTAAAACAACATGCATCTTTAACCCATGTGTATATATATATTAGAAAAGAAAAAAAAAGAAAATAATAATAATCCCAACCCAAGAAAGTTAACCTTAAACATTGTGT
>NW_011501741.1:28356-28595 GCF_000495115.2 Populus euphratica
CTTAGAAAAGAGATGTCGGTGCAGTCCAAACCGGAACACTGTTCGATAATTGGGTTATATCTGAAGTTGTAGATCTTGAATTTAAGTTCACTTTATATGGATGGAAACAAAAGACCTCCGTTTTTTTTTCTGGAAAGCTGAGACAATTTCTTACAACTTTCATGTTTTCAAGTGGGTTCAATTTTGACGTTATCAATAACGTTTTGGGCAGATAAGAGAAGATAAAGATTGTCACCAAG
>NW_011501741.1:29003-29178 GCF_000495115.2 Populus euphratica
CTTTTAATATTTTGCTTGTTAAATGGTTAATTTAGATTTATATTGTATAACTCTTGGTATAATAAATACTTGGCACTTTCATAGCCTAACCGTATGGTATAACCTACATGTGTGCTATGAAAGGCACTTGATTTGTTGTTAACATAAGTTATAATCATGAATGTCTGACAATATT
>NW_011501741.1:29520-33692 GCF_000495115.2 Populus euphratica
ACTATTGTTGTTATTGTATTATTATTATCTATAATTTATACAATTAACCTCTCTGTGATTATTTATTACTTCGACACTCCTGCACTTGAGAGAAGACATTAATCTTTTGGTCGTGTCACGACTCCTTAACATTAATCATAATTTTATTATTGAATCCACAAATCTTTACAATATACTACACCTCATTAGAAAGGCCATCGCCAGACAATGTTGTGTCGGTGCAACCCTGTGATAATCTTCATAAAACTTATTAAAATTATTAAAACAAAATTCATCTCCTATTTTTTTCTAAGTGATTTTATAAAATAACCACTTTCTTTTTTAACTAATACCTTAAACTTCTTAAAATAATTAAACATATTATACTTTTTTTTTAATAAGTGTATCCAAGTTTTTATACTATAATCATCAATAAAAAATGAAAAATACATATTTTTACCAAACAAACATGGTTTAATAGGACCACAAACATCTACATGTATATCTTGTAGAGATTGATTTACTTTAGATATAGACTTCTTTGGAAAGCTCTTGTAGAATTTTTTTCCCACTAAACATCCTTCACACAAATAATTTGGATGTATAATAGATGATAGTCCCTTCAATATCTTATTTTGTGTCATCATCTTCAAGCTATCAAAGTTTTCATACCCAAGTCTCATATGCCAAGGTCAAGTCTCATCTTTCACATATGCTTTTAAGCATTTAGGCACATTTGTTTCTATGCTTAATAAAAACATTTTGTTCTTTGTCATGGTTACCTTTGCAATCATAGCTCTATGAGTATCAAGTAATGTCAATGTATGATATTTCATTTTAATCTCATAACTCTTATCCAATAATTATCCTAAACTCAATATATTGTTTTTTACAGGAGGGATATAATAGACATCACCAATAAATTGATTACTTTCAATTTTCAATTTTATGAGCATCGTATCTTTTTCTTTAACAAAAGCCTTTGAATGATTTGCGAAGTTGACATTACCTTTAATTGATTCATCAAGCTCTATAAACTTGTCTCTAGTTTCACACATATAATTGTTGACACCATTGTCTAGATACCATATATTCTTTTTGGCTTGCATTCATTCGTCATGGACTAGTAACAAAGTGACATCTTTCTCCTCTTCTACAATAAGATTGACATTCTTCTTAACATTTTTAGTTAGATTCCAGAAATCCCTAACATAATGGCTTACCTTTGGACAATTATAACATTTAACCTTTTTTTGTCAAACCTAGATTTTAGATTGCCACTGTCGGTGTAACTGGCCAATCAATTTGTTTCATATGGTTAACCGATTGACCTATTGAGACTAACACAACCTCTTCTTCCAAACCTGCCTCTTCCTCATCCTTCTTTATTTTGTTCATGTCCTTTACCCCTTTAGGAATATCCAGAACCATCTTACTTTGAAAAAAGTATTTGTGCACCCACATCTTCTTGAATTTCATTAACTTTTTTTTTTATGGGCTTATGATTTTCCTATGAGACCTTATATTGAAAGAACATCCATATTTTATAACTCTTCTATCACAACCACCACATAATGTAACTTCTTGTACAGCAAGTGTTGGATCAACTCTACCACACATCTCTTCTATATTCTCTCCACATCTCTTCATTTTATTATATATGACCAATACTCTTGCATAGTATTTTGAAATATTCTTTAATTCAAGCATATGTAACTTTTCAAAGTCACCATGTAGCTTTTGTAGACATATTTTTCTTACATTGTCAACTCCTTGGTTTAATTATTGCAAAATTTTTCATGCTTGCTTAATGGTGGTTGTGTTTGCCACTATCTTAAAAGTGGCATCATCCAAACATTGGTGGATAATTATGAGTTCTTGTTAATCCTTTCTTCATGCTTTTTGCTTGGCCTCCCTTTGGGCTAAAGTAAATGTTGTTTCTTCTATAAATTTCTCAAAGTCTTTCTTAATTATTTACCACACATCTTGAAAATCTACCCAAGCTTTTACTCTAACACACCAAGTTTTGTAGTTGTTCTTTATCAAACGAGGACATTAAAATGAGAAGTTTGGATTGACCCTTATAAACAATCAAAACAAGCTTTGATACCACTTATTGGAAGAAAATAAGTGTGGTATAAAATTAGAAACAATAATGCAAAGTGAAAACTCAAGAACAAGAAGAAGATTGAGGGGAAGATATACTTTTATTAAGTGTTTTTCTCTAAGCTCTCTTAACTATTCTTTCTCTTTTTGTGCTTCTTAATAATGATGAATTACAAGCCTTTTATAGGCATAAAGTCCTAAAAAATAAAGAAATTAAGCTAATATAAGGAAATCCTAATCTGAACATGAATTGTATTTGACCAATTGAACTGGTTGACCATTTCTGAACCAGATAAACAATTCATTTAATCCATTCGGTGGACCGGTTTCTTTACTCTTAAGAAAAACCAAAAATTAAGTTTAATTTTTAACATTGATTCCACTTTATAGCATATTTGACTTTTGTTTCTTAAACAAATAACTTTTTAGACTCTCTCACTAATCCACCCATTAATTGAATGTACACTTGCTTGAAAGATGTATACTTCACGGTTACTAAAAGCTATTCTTGAATTAGGAGGCATTTTAGATGCATTCAATATAACAATTTGTTATGTCTGCGTTGAAAGGCTATAATATGATAATTTTTCTTGGAGGCATTATAAACAAAATCCTAATAAAGATTTTCTTCTCATTTCTTAGCGAATCTTCACTCATGACAATGGGTTATTTATATGAGTTCTCACTACCAATGGGTTTTTAACAATAAAAGAGGGAGGAAAAGTAACAACGAGAGTTTTTGAAGTTAGAAGGAAAGTCGAAAATTTTGCATGGAAAATTTTGTCTAGGAGAGGAAAGATCTAAAATACATGAGAGAGGGAATATGGGGTTTTTTATTTTTTAAAAAAATATGAAACATCCAATTTATAAACATTATTTTATCAGATTAGAAGTATTGAAAGCAAAAATAAAAAAATATCTTTTTTTCCCAAAAAAAAATCTAAATTTCTTTGAAACAGTTTCAAAATAACTATTTTGTATCTTTGCATTCACATGAATCCCCTTATTATTTATTGATGAGAGTTTGATTGTTATGAATAATATATCAAAGCCATGTTCCTCTGCTCCTTTATCGAGTTATCTTATTTTTACTCTTTTGTTGTTTCAAATCATTGATTAATTTGTATGATCATTGAGGAGATGTTTTTTTAAAAAATAAATTTTTAATATAGAGGGATCCAATTAATCAAACTTCCAAAAATAAGAAAACGATTGCATCTATTTATTTCCGGCTACTTAAAGAAAATTTTTTGAACTCGGCTTTGACTTGGCACAGAACTCAAACGAGTTAATTTTAAATAATCTCAAGTGGTGTTTTAAGATTTCTTTTAAAAAAAATTATATTGTTTTTTAAAATTAAATCAATTTTTTACCACATTGATCGAATTATAAATTGATTTATTAAATCAACTAAGTTATACAAGGTTAGTTTCCACTTAATAACAATTAATCTAAGATTACATATATTTACTCCATTACATCGAACTTAACGGTGCTTGCAATATCTAAATGGGCCTGTTAAACTGGCCGAACTAATGCTGCCTTCCACACAATTGAATAGTTGACCCGTAAATCAGCATGTATTATCATCATTGAACCAGTGAATGAAGGTCTTATAAGCAGAAGTTGATCCAGTTGTTCAGCTTGTGTCGTGTGAAAATTCAAGCTCACCTCCACTCCCCACCTACTATTTTGGTATTTCTCGAGCACTTCTTCTTTTCTTCATATCTGTATGCTTACAAAATATTGAGGATTCCCAAATAAATCTTCTTTGCTTTAATTATAAATGAACAGGATCTATTACTTGGTGTTAGGTAATAATCAATAAATTATTAATAAAGTTAACAAAACATATAGTTATTAAAATCAACCCGAACCCCAGAATAGACGAGTTCATGCTATTTTTTATATAAAAAAAATCAATCACAAGTCAGTCATATCAACTCAGTTTTATTTTTAGACTCAACTCTAACAAATTATTCTAAATACTGAATAAATCCAACCGTAAGCAGATCAAATACGCTAGCGTTTACTTGTACTCGTCCATTACTTTATTGAGAACCAAAATCAAAAGTGATATAGTTATA
>NW_011501733.1:0-7206 GCF_000495115.2 Populus euphratica
ACTAATCAAAACAGCATCATTTTGAACCAAAATAAACTGTTTTAGTCAAAACATATCTTTTTATTTAAATGAAACATCATCATTTTTATAACCCTATGTTAATTAAGGTTTTTAAATTGAAATTTGAATAAAATTCAATTTAGCCCTTAATCTCTTAATTTCTCTTAATTTAACCTATAATTTCTCTTTGACTTTTGATTTTGTGCAATTTCACCCCTTCCAAAATCAATTACCAGCCTCAAAGTTTAGCTTTCACTTTGTTCCTTGGTTTCTTATTTATATAAATTAACCCTGAATTAACAATTTCAATTTCAATTTTTTTCAATTTGGTCTTTGATTTTGCCTATTTTAGTCCCTGAATTTACATGTCTTTCACATTTTGATCTTTAGTTTTGAATTCTTCAATCAAGTCTTTAATTACCCATAAAATTTTAATATTTATACAATTAAACCTCTGATTTGACTACATTAACTTTCTCAAATTTAACACCCTAGATTTCAATTTCTTCCAAAGAAAACAAAAAATTCAACTCCAAGATAATTTTTTCTTGCAATTAAGCCCTCATTAAATTCCATTAAACCTAAAAAAAATCCAATTGAGTTCTTAAACATCTAATTTTGAATCATCTTTCCCTAATTAATTTTTTTCTTATCAATAGGGCCTTCATTCATCAAAATTGAACTATCAATTCTCCAACTTTGTATATTTTGATCCTTGTCAACAAGGCTTTGGTAATTTTCTAGGCATTCTTCATGTTTTTTTTTATTTTCTATTTTTTTCTATTTCCTTTTTTTTATTTTTCATATGTGGGCTCCCAAAATGGGTAATAACAATTTCTATAAACTATATCCAAGTGTTTTCTCATTTAATCAAATTTATACTGAATTATTCGAAAGAGGGAAATAAGATAACTTTATAATTATGAATGGTTATTTTTTTCTTAGTTAATAGCTTTGTATTCCAGTTTGTTCTTTATGTGAACGTATTATTCATGAACTACATTGTAAAAGGCATTTTGGACGGGATAAGATAATGGTTCTAGTGTCCACAGACTATTATTGGCCTAAGTTGCCAAGTTAGGTTTCCAACTTTATCAAAACGTGTGTTGTTTGTCAGAAATTCAAGGGGATCTTATCGAATGTTGAGTTTTACACTCTATTACCAATTTCTAATGCTTTGTGGCTAAATATATGCATGGATTTTATGTTAGGCTTATAGTATACACAACGAGCCATAGATTTTTTTTTTTTTGTTGGTGTGTTCTTAAAGATTGTCCATTTTATAGACTACCAAAAGATAATGGAGGCATCTCAGGTAGCCCAACTTTACTTAAATGAGACCTTTTGTTTGCATGGCATTCTTAGGTCTATCTTTTCGAATAGGGATGTCAAATTCATGAGTAGTTTCTAGAAGAGTTTGTAGGGAAGGATGAGAACTCAAATGAACTTTAGTATTGCTTATCATCCTCAAACAAATAGGTAGACAAAGGTGGTCAAGCATAGTCTCAATAATATACTGTAAATACTAGTTGGGGATAAGCTAAAATAGTGGGATATGGCATTGCCACATGAGGAGTTCTCTTATAATGGTCTTAGAATTGAACCCCTTTCAGACTATCTATGGAAAGAATGCTTTAAGAGTACTATAGCTAATTCTCGTACCTTATGTTAGATGATCGAGCATCCAAGCTTTAAATATAGTAGAGTACTTGCATGTCATTTATGAGTAAGTCAAGTAGAAAATCAATAAGAA
This sequence comes from Populus euphratica, assembly GCF_000495115.2. Lineage (NCBI taxonomy): Eukaryota > Viridiplantae > Streptophyta > Magnoliopsida > Malpighiales > Salicaceae > Populus > Populus euphratica. Next base: position 1,754 of record NW_011501733.1, read on the forward strand.
CAATGCTAAGTATAAGGCTCTGGTTTATACTCATTGTAAGAGGCTAGTGTTTAAGGTCGGTGATTTAATATAGGCAGTTCTTACATATAACAAGTTTCTAGTGGGTTAGTAGAACAATTTGAATGAAAAGAAAATAGGCCCCTATGAGGTGTTGTAGAAGATAAATGATCATACTTATAGGATTCATCAACTTTATCATCTAAAAACTTCTTATATCTTCAATGTTTAGCACTTGATATCTTATTAACAAGAGGACAAAATTTTAGAACAAGTTCTCTCCAACCCAGAGAGTCTGAGGTAGACGGGCTTGTAATAACGAGTGATTTTAAATAGTTAGGTATAGATCTACCATAACTAAATAAGGATCTGACATGGTTTGATTACGTGGATGACCTAATAGATATATTTATAAATCAATGGGATAGATCTATGTGCAAGAGAAGGTCTGGTCACACCATACTAGAATGATGGCTAGAAAATATCATAACTTTTGATCCAATTATTGGATCATACAAAAAGTTTTGCAAAATTCTTTAGGGTTGTTTTCCTTACAGTAGCCACCACAACTATATGCAAACCTATAGATATTTAGATATCAAAAATCTCTTCCAAACCCCTAGTTTTGGTATTTTTGTTATTTTTCATGTGTTTTTCAGGTTTCTTGCTTTATTTTGGATTTTATGCTTCTTTTCTTTGTATCTTTGGATTTTGTTATTTCCTAGTTTAGCTAAGTTTTCTAGCCTGGTTAAGGTTTTGTAAACCTTTTAAAGAAGCAATCTCTGTTGTTACTATTTTAGAGAGAATAAACCTGTGGGTGAGAATAAACCTGTGAATTTGGAGTTCACATTTACAACTCTTTTTACTCATCAAAATTCAATGTTTTTTATTTGTTGTTATCTTTAGCCTCTGTTTGCATTAAGATTGCACCTGAAGGAAAAAGTGAGGAAGTAAAGTGATCCAGGAACATTCTAAGTAAAACAGTTACTCTAAAAAACTGTTTAAGCTTCTAACTTGTCAATCAATGTAATGGCTACTCCTCGCTTAAAGATGGTGAAAAAAAACTCAATTTTTTTTATTTTTTTAAGATTGATACTCTAGATAGTTCAACTATCTGTGTTCCATATTTAACTTTTTTGTGTATACAAAGAAAAAGAACAATCGAAATGTACTCATTAAAGCATGAAAATATAACCTATAACATTAAAACCAATAAAGTTTTTTAGGCTAAGAATAATGATGTTATCTTTTTATGGATTTTTTATTAAAAATAGCATAGTTTGATAAAAGTTTTTGGAAAATAATATATGTTAAAAAAGTATTTGAAAAATAGTAGAGTTTGAACACAATTGCATTTCAGAATATCAATTTTATACACAATCGCTATATATTTGGAATACCGGTTGTGTCTTATAATTTTTTTTTCTACATAATTGCTATTTGAAATAGCAGTTGTGTAGTGAATATTTCAAAATATGTTTCTTTTGCAAATTAATTAACTTCAACAAAAGTCAACCAAATATTTTATAAAGATTCAATAGCCAATATATAGGACTGAAGATCCAATGGCGAAGAAAGAAAGAGAAGATAAGGTGATGTGCAAGGAGAGAGAAATGAGGGCAACTAAAAAAGAAAAGAAAAAATGGGTCATCAGGGACATATTGGGAATTTATTTTCAATATATTTGGTATCGTTAGAAAGATATTGACGAAACTAATTCTAATTACACATTGAAAGAACACCAAAAGAGGTTGTAATTAACCCTAAATTAACCTCGAACAAAACCCCTAACAAATTATAATTTTTTTTGTGATCTTTTAAGATATGGTTAGAATCATCTAGTTGAGATATTTTTAACGTACTAAGTGTGTTAAAAACAGAACTTTGGTGTGTTCTCAGTGACCCATATTTCTTGATAATAGAATCTTAAATCTTATTTTTTGGTTATTGGATCTTCATAAAATTTTGGGTTAGCTTTTTTATACAAGTTAATTGAATTGAGAGACATATGGTTTATAGAACAACTATTATTCCTAATAGTGGTTGTGTTCAACCGTCATTTATCAACCATGAATATGTTCAAACTATGTTACTCTCCTAATACTTTCCTAAAACTTTTACAAAATTTTGTTAGAATTCTAAAATACCATATTCTTACACGGTCAAACAAAAATACATGAAATGATTGTGAAAATTCTAATTGTCGATGAAAGAGTGTATGTAGGTTCCACCAAATATTTTCTAACAAATCATGAAATATATGTCACATTTTAGGCTATTAGGCAAGCCTTACAAAGTTGATATCTAGAAGTCAAATTTTTTTCAAAACATACACTAAAGACATCATAATATCATCATCACCATAAAGATGCAAGTTGCATCACTTCAAATCATGAGAAACAAATTTGATACCACCGGATAGTTTGGTTAGGCCCTTCGTGACCTTCAACTTAGTTTTTCTGGCAAATTATAAGAATGGATTTAATCTCATTCACTTTCAGATTAGATCATTAGGGTGCCACATCCACGAAACCCTATTCTGTTGGTTCTAGTTGAAACCAGATTGAACTAGATCCTTAATTATAAACATAAAAATTCCTCTTATGTATAGTTGAAGCCTATCTCACTTAAAAGGAAAAAAAAAGGTATATTTGCTTCTGAAGAAAAACAATTACGCTATTATGTAGTAAAGAAATCACAACAAAAAGGATCTTTAAGCTTAAAGTGGCTTGAAAATTCTTACCCATTAACGGGTGACTTGGAATATAAAATTTGTAGACAGTGATGAAATTATAATTTTTCCACTTTATTTTGTTCATTACAAGTGATGACATAATGGCATTTAGCCATGAATAATCTCTATAATTTCAAATACTTGTGCTACATATGAACAATTAAAGTATGGAAGGAAACAAAAGGGTATACCAGCTACATAATCATGACCTCCTACAGCCCGTACGATTGCAGTTCCATTATGATTGGGGGATGAACGAAGCTATGCAAATGTTCTGATCTCAGATGAAATAATTAAGCCAACCATCATACTCTTCTTTCTGCTGATTTTCTAAACCTAGATCATAATTTAAATGATAAACTGATTATTCATGATTCTCGTGATTTTGATATCAAATGGCTTTGTAATAGTTTAGTTGGGTGGATATTTGAAGGTATGGACTATAGACATATTCAACAATAATTAGTCCAGACTGGATTACTTTTTAGTGGCCACTCAAGTTCTTATTCTGTTTGATGACCATAATGTTATGATGAATGCTTTTACTATAAAAAAAAAGCAGCAGAAGAAGAAAAATAAGAAATCTAGCCAAGTTTCTTCACCAATATACTACGATGGCTCCTATTAGATTGTGCTGCACACAGATTAGCATGGATCTCTATTGCAAATCTACCAATATCTGGATGGAATATAGCTTGTCTCACAAAATTGTTACAAGATATGGGCAGATTAATAGGGTATGACAAAATCAGCCTAAGGTTCTCTTCATTATATGTCATACGACTTCTTATTGGCACCCAGAATTCTAATACTTTACATTCTGAAGTGACGTTAAGGCGATGATGATTATCATATTACAATCTTTAAGATTGATTCTCTACCTTACCCGGACAGTAATTCAATACCATATAGTATATATACTCTTTTTGGAAACACTACAGTAAGTTGAAGATGACGAGTCAGATGATTAGTCTGAAAATTTAGACAGATCAGGGAATATGGAAAAGAATGTGGATGTTGTACCTATTCTCCCAATCAGTATATCTCAAGTGGTCGACTACAAGATTCAACATACTTTCATAATGTATAACACACATTGGAGTGGTGATAAATCCTCAGCAAGAATCATGGAGGAACAAGAGCATTTATTCTTAGAACTTTTAGGATTGTATGTGTTGAAAATAAACTAATTTTTGGAAATTAGTTTATCCAGTCAACTGATTAAAACTAATTAACTGGTTGGATTAAATAAATCAATTAATTGGTTGAGAAACAATTGACTAGTTCAGTTGATGAATACAATTCTTGTTCAAATTAGAATTTATTTATATTAGTTTAATTTCTTAATTATTTAGGACATTTATGCCTATAAAATGGCTTGTAATACAAAATTATTTAGCACAAAAAGAGAGAATAGTTAAGAGAGTTTAGAAAAAGATCTAATAAAAGTATACATTTCTCTTAGTCTTCTTCTTGTTCTTAAGTTTTTGACTTTGCATTACTGTTTTATATTAATAAAGAATGACTATGAAACTTAGTTTATTCAAGTAAAAGCTTGGTTAAGTTCCCAAGATTAATGAGAAATTGTTGAAAAAGACTTTGAGGAGCCTATAGATAGAGTAACATTGACTTCATTCTAAAGGGAGATTGTACAAAGGACATGAAGGAAGGATCAATAAGCACTAACAATCATCAACTATTGTCTAAATGATACCATTTTTGAGATAGTGACAAACACAACCACGACCAAATAAGCATAAAACGTTTTGCAAGAATCAAACCAAGGAGTTGACAATGTGAGGAAGATATGTTTACAAAAGTCACGTGGTGACTTTGAAAAGTTACATATGCTTGATTCAAAAAATATTTATTTAGAATACTTTGCAAGAGTAGTGACCATATATAATCAAATGAAGAGATATAGAAAGAAGATGGAAAAGAGACGTGTGGTAGAGAAGATCTTATGCTCACTGTAAAAGAAGTTCTATTATGTGGTGGTCGTGATAGAGGAGTCATAAAATATATATGTTCTTTCAATCCCAGGTCTCATGGGAAAATTGCAAGCCCATAAAAAAAAAAGTCAATAAGATTTAAGAAGATGTGGATAAACAAAGACTTTTTCATAGTAAAATGGTTTTGGATATTCACAAGGGGTAGAGGATGTGGACAAAACAAAGAAAGAGGTAGATTTGGAAAAGAAGGTTGTAGCAGCCTCAACAAGTCAATCAATCGACTACATAAAGCAAACTAGTTTACTAGTTACACTAATAATGGCAATCTAAAATCTAGGTTTGACAAATCAAAAATTGAATGCTATAATTGTCAAAAGGTAAGCCATTATATAAGGGATTGTAGAAGTCCAACAAAGAGGGTTAAGGAGAACGCAAATCTAGTGATAGAAGAGGTGAAGGAGACCACCCTATTAATAGTGCGTGATGAGAGAATGTGAGACAAAGAGAACATGTGGTATCTAGATATTGGAGCCAGCAACGATATATATAGAGATAAAGATAAGTTCATGGATCTTGATAAAGCGATTAAAGGTAATGTCACCTTTACTAATCATTCAAAGGTTTTCATGCAAGAAAAATGTTTGATTTTGATTAAATTAAAAGATAAAAGTCATCAATTTATTGGTAATGTCTATTGTATACTAACAGTGAAAAACAACATATTAAGCTTAGGATAATTATTAGGAAAGGGGTATGATATTAAGATGAAA
>NW_011501733.1:8243-13165 GCF_000495115.2 Populus euphratica
AGATAAAAAGATTGCATTAATTAAAAAGAATGACACGTGGAAATTGGTTCCCAGAATAAGAGGAAAAAATTCAATAGGTGTTACATGGATCTTCAAACAAAAGAATAATATCAAAGGAGAAGTAGAGATGTATAAGACAAGGTTAGTGGCAAAAAGCTGTAGTCAAAATCATAGGATTGACTGTGATGAAATATTTGCTCTAGTTGCTAAATTAAAGATCATTCAATTAATTATCATTATTGCCCAACATAGATAGATAATTTATCAAATGGATATCAAATCATCTTTTCTTAATAGTTTTCTTGAAAATGAGGTTTATGTTAAGCAACATATAGGATATGAAGTGAAGGGACATGAAGACAATGTATTAAAGTTGAACAAAGCCTTGTATAGATTGAAGCAAACCCTTAGGGCTTGGTATAGTCACATTGATTCCTATTTCTTTATGAATGGATTTGTTAAATGCCCTGATGGATATGCTATCTATATAAATATCATACTCTTATTGTATATTTATATGTGGATGACTTGATCTTTACAGGATATAATCCAAATATGTTTGGATACTTCAAGCGAGCAATGATCAAGGAGTTTAAGATGATGGATGTTGGTTTCATGTCCTACTATTTATGAATTAAGATCAAACAATGAGAATATGAAATCTTTGTTAATCAAGAGAGGTTTGCAAGGGAGCTTCTCAAAAAGTTTAAGATTAGGGATTGTGCAAAAGTAAATACTCTGGTTAAGTATGAAGTAAAGATATCAAAGAATGATGAAAAAGAGAAGATAAACTCTACAACATTCAAAAGCTTAGTTGGGAGTTTGAGATATTTAACATGCACTCCTCCGGATATTGTTTTTTGAGTTGGACTTATGAGAAGATTTATAGAGACACTAACCATGATACACTTCAATTCATTGAATTGAATTCTTCGGTGTATTAAAGGCATTGTTGATTTTGGCTTATTCTATGTTATTCTAATAACTTTGAACTTATAAATTATAGTGATAGTGATTGAGTTGGAGATATAGATAATAGAAAAAGCACTACAAGTTTTGTTTTCTACATAGGAGACATAGTATTTATATAGAGTTCAAATAAGTAATCTATAGTCACTTTCTCAACATGTAAAGCTACATATATAGCTACTTTATCATGTGTTTTTCATTTCATATGGCTAAATGGATTATTAAAGGAATTGTGAATGTGACAAGAAAAACTTACTGAAATTTATATGAACAACTCATCAGTCACTGTATTAGTAAAGAATCTAGTATTTCATGATAGAAGTAAGCATATTAACACAAGATTTCATTACCTACAAAATTGCATTATAAACAAATAAGTTGAAGTTAAATATATGAAAACACAAAACTAAATCGTGGATATTTTCACAAAACCACTGAAAAATGATGTTTTTATCAAGATGAGAAATATGTTGGAATTTATGAAGAAAATAAGTTTAAAGGTGGATGTTGAAAGTAAATTGATTTTTTAGAAATTAGTTGAACTGGTCAATTAGTTGAGAACAAGTTGACTAGTTGAGACTGGATAATCACTTAGATTAAATAAATTGATCGATCGATTTAGTTGACAAAATACAATTCATGTTCATATTAGAATTTTCTTATATTAATTTAATTCCTTAATTATTTAGAATTTTATGCCTATAAAAATACTTTTAATTTAGTATTATTAAATAGCATAAAGAAAAAGGATAGATAAACAAGCTTAGAAAAAAAAAATATCTTTCACTCAAATTTTTTATTTATTTTTAAGTTTGTGACTTTACATTACTTTTTTTTTATTTTTTATTTTATATTATACTCATCCTTCTTCCAATAATATCCTGTTGTCAAATACCATAGCCTACATGGACCTGGATATTGAGGTTTCACAGCTATTCGGCTCTCAGTAAATGGGCTCCCTGCTCATATATCTGAAACAAGATTTACTATAGTTAGCACTGAACACCAGAACTCATCGCAGAGGCCCATGGCACTCGCTTGACTTCACAGCATGTCTCCGAGGAGTAAAGCCCAAAATTTAAAGTTTCTCTCCAATACAGGATGCTTTCAAAACACAGCAACGGACAGCTCTACAGAGGGGGTTGATGAATCTTCTTTTCGTTGTGCAGTAGTGGGAATCTATGCCCCCTGCACAGTGCATCAGCGACAGTCTTCATGGAGGAATTTGATCATTCTGAATTCTGCATTTGACATTCCTTGGGTAATGATTGGTGACTTTAATGAGACTTTGGCCAAGGGTGAGGGAAACAGTAGATTCATCAATGCTGCAGGTTCTAATGACTTGAAAAGATTTTTAGATTCTTGTAACTTGATTGAACATGCCTTAACGGGGCATAGCTTCACATGTTTTAGAGGAGGCTCTAGGAGCCGTGTCGATAGAGCATTTTCTTCGCCTGAATGTCACTCACATTTCAGAGATTCCATTCTACGAATGTTACCAAGAGGTCTTTCTGATCACGGGCAATTGATTGTAGGAAACCATGAGCAAGATAAAGGATGGAGGCCTTTTCGATTTATTGACTGCTGGTTATATAATCTTCAGTTTCAGGAAACTCTTCAATCATCATGGCAGCCAGCTTTTATTGAACTTCCAGGAGATTCAGGCTTTTGAAAAAGCTCAGTTGTATTGCAAAGGGCCTGAAACAATGGAATAATGCTCGATATGGAAATCAAGAAAACCGTCTGGCTTGGCTGTATACTCGCATAGCTGAGATTGAAAAGCTTCAGGTGGATAGAACTCCCACATAGATGGAAAATCAAGAACCAGGGGATTTGATAAAAGAAGCAATGACAGCATTATATGAGGATAATGCTAAATGCATTGCCTAGATGAAGGGGAGTTTATATTAAAGGTTATAGAACCCAATCACATATTATGGAAATTGCTTTTCACACATGAACTAAAGAAAAAGGAGAAATCAATGTTCATTAAATAGGCTCAAATGAGAATCCAGCATGTTTGTTCATAAAAGCATGAGCATTGTTGTTATCCTTCTTAAATAAAAAATATACGTGAGAATACATATGAAAAAAACCTAAAAGACTACCCAAAAAAACCTAAAAGACTACCCAAGTCGATGGTGAAGACCTAAAATGACAGGTAAAATGTTGAGAGACTAAAATGTAAAAGATTGGCAAAATTAACAACTCAATTTTGATTGACAAAAGATTTTATTGATGAAAATATTTTTATTTTGGTGTTTAAGGATTCAATTGAATTTTTTGAATGCTTAAGTAATTTTATTGAGGATTTAATCACAAAAAAAAATTACTTTTTTGAAGTCAATTGGGTGTTGAATGAAACAAATTCAAGTTGGGAGACTGAAATTGAACTCTAGAAAGTTTAATTGGTCAAATCAGGAGCTTAATTGCATAAAATTCAAAGTCTAATGGGTAATTAGGGACTTAATTGAACAATTCGTAAACTAATGATCAACTTGTAAAAGACGGATGACTTCAAGGATTGAAATCAGTAAAATAAGAGGTCAAATCGAAGAGAATTAAAAGTTTATTTATCAATTAAGGATCCAATTAAACAAATTAAAACCAATGATCAAACTATAAAAAGCAATCAAATCCAGGGCTAGCAATTGAATTTGACAGAGTTGAAATTGCATGAAATTAAAAATTCAAGAGAAAATTATGGGTAAAATTAAAAGAAATTAAAAGAATAAGAATTTATTTGAAGTTTTTCATAACCCAAATTAGAAAATCTTAATTTATAAGGTTTAGCCAAAACTACATCGTTCAGCTACTATGCACCTTCTTCAACAGTTTTGTTTGATCTCATAGGCACTTTTAGATGAATGAATGCAGTGTTTCTAACCACCTCTAAAACTATAACCATTACTATTTAACTGAGAAACACCCCCTATACAACCTCATTTTCATAATATTAAATGTTTTCATCCTATTTTATCTCATGATCTTAATAATATCTTGTCTCTAATTAACCATCATTGCACTTTCAAATTCGATGTTGATTGAATTGACACTTTTAAATAAATAAAAGTGAAGCTACGAACCTTAAAATTAAGTAAGAATGGATCAAATCAAAATATATGCATCTCCTCTACCATGATTAGGTGATCTCAGGCGATGTTGATGTTGATATTGCTCCAACGAAGTCACGAAAATGGCCAACCTAATCAACCTTAACTGAGACGCTCATCTACACAAAACCAGCTAACTCTTTTGTATGTTCACATTTAAAAACTCTAAGTGGGTTCTTATCAAGGGTTTACAAGCATTCTTTTAAGATTAAAATGTTAGAAACACTTCACATTGGGTAATAGCAAAACCACGTAAAGAAAAAATCATTAATCTAGAGGTGAAACCAACCTAGTTTTAGTTTGTTAGAATCCTAATAAACTCATTTAGAGGCTCTGAATCTGCCTATAAAAAAAAGAGGTAATAAGAGGAAAAATGGGGGAAGAAAAACAAGAAAACATAAGGAAAAAAAAAAACTTTGATTTAAGTTTAAGAAATCCAATCTAGTTCAAAATTTCAAGGATTAAATTCCATTTTACTAGTTTTAGAGATAAAAAAAAAAAAAGGGAATGCATCATTAAAAATTCATTTTTATTTGAAGATTTCAAGATTAAAAATTATATATATCTACAAACCTTGAAAGTAAAGCTCACGAGATTGATTTCTATTGTTTAAATACAATGTATTGATATGTTAATGATTGTCTTAATATGTTATATTTACATGTTTGTTTGATTTGGAATTTGTAAAATGTGGTAGGAAGGAGTTGATGTTTTTTGTTTAGTTAATGCAATGATTTTAAGTTTTTAAGTTATGGTTGTGTTTTTTTTAAATGTGGTCTTGTAAATATATATATATATATATATATATATATATATATATATTGTGTGTTGTATATTGTC
>NW_011501733.1:13489-34155 GCF_000495115.2 Populus euphratica
GATAATATCAATACAATAATTAGATAGTGACTCTTGGAACACCTTTCACCACGTGCGACAAGGATGACCTTGCATATCTTTTAAAATATTCGTATGCAAGATTGACATGTGTCTGCCAAGAGACATTCGTTGCTATTCTCACATATGAGGGAGACAGATATGCGCTCTCCTCTTTTTTATCTGCAACCTAGGCTGTCCCCATGATGTGCCGTTAGGTTTTATTGACAAGGTTTGTCATAGGAAAATTTCAAAATGTATAATAAAAATCTTGTACTCTTTGTCTTTTACTAGGATTTTTAAAAGGACAATTTCAAAATGTATAATAAAAATATTATACTCCTTTTCTTTCTCTAGAGTTCTTGATTGACAGAGTTTTTTATAATAAGGTTTTAATAAGATATTCTTAAAGAGTCTTAAAAATATAATATTAAATGGATATTTATATTCCTTCTACTCTACTCTATTTATGTATATCTCATAAATCGATTTACATATAGATTTATTAGTCATATATCTCTTAGCTTATTTCAATGTGATTATAGTGAAATTTTTTATTTTTTTATTGTGTTTTGTTGATTATATATTCGCTTTCTAATTATTTTATTTTAATTTTATGTCAAATTTTTTATTTTTATAAAAATAAAGGTGATCTTTTACAAAGAAAAAATTCTAATTTCTTCTATCAAAACATCTAGTTACTATGATAATTATTTTTAATTTACTTTGGTTTTTATTAAAAAAAAATTGGTTTTTTAAATGAAAAATTAAATTAAAATCAGTTCAAATTGACCGGTTTCAATTCAGTTTGGTTATTTTAAAACAAAAACCAGTTTCATTTTGGCTCGGTTTTTTTATTTTCTCGGTTTGGTTCTTTTTTTTTAATTTCAGACTTATAAAACTAGACCCGCACCAGTTAATTTTTTAAAAATTCTAATTAATTTAATCAGGTTTTTCCATTATTCAGTTTTTTCAATTATTTTTTTTAGTTTTTTCAATTTAATTAATTTTTTGATTTTTTTTCTCATAGAGACTGATACAGCAAGGTCAATGCAATACCACCGAGCAGGACTTCCTGGCTATGGTGACTCACTATACTCCTCTTCAATGAAGGGAAGAATTTATCAACAACCAGAGAAAATAATCGGTGCGGTATGTACTGAGTCAAATCTGGAGATAATATATAGACGGCAAAGACGGTAATATTGAGAGAAAATATAAGCGATGCCGGAACACCCACGAAAACCAAATGCTTGAAACCCTATCGTCTAATTTCCTAAACCTTTATTTTTACAAAAGTGTTGTCAAAATCTGCAGTGAGAATAAATTGAATTTCTCAACTTTATATATAAACAGAACCTCAAAGTTCACTATAAAGAAACACTGAATGTTTCACCAAAAATTACTAGGTGATGGTATTTTTCTTAACATTCCATCTTTAAGGGTCCCAAAACGAGAAAATCGCCTAAACTTATTTACCTTCAACCTAATTGCAGGGACTTTTCTTGCTACAGCCTGCCATATCATTTGAACTGCATCGCCTTCCTTTGATGGATATTGGAACTCAAAGAAGTTTTCTACCTCTTTCAACCTCTGCCACATTCTAGTCCATTCATCCTTCTTAATACTCCTGACAAGGTTTATGAGGAACTTTTCTCTGACAGCATCTGAAGTGCGGACAAATATGCAGAATTGAGAGTAGTCAAGGACATCCTCATAAGGGAGCTCAATATCGTCACTGATTATGACCGGAACACAGTGGCTCGCAATGGCATCAAAGAGGCGGTTTGATGAGGGCGTGTCACCTGCTATGTTAAGGCAGAATTTGGAGGAGTGCATTCCTTGAGAAGCTTTGCTCACCCCATCCTTTTGTACACTACCGAACTGAAAATGCACGTCTTTTTCATCTTTTAGAGCATAAAATAATTCTTGCCGAGCAAAGCCACCCTGAGTGCGTGAAATCCAAAATTGAAGAATCAAGGAATAAGTAATGTAAAGCCAACCTACAGTGACGCATATAATAATAATAGTTCGATAAAAAGAAAAATACTGGATCATCTTAAATAGTTGGTTTTTCAGAATCTAATGAACATGAAATGTGTTTACGTGGCGGAAAACATTCAGCAAGTCAAATACGTCTTTTGACATTGTCAAAGAGCAAGCAAGGATTATAATGGCACAGTTTCATGAGATGCTTTGGTGTTTTTGGAGTTTATAACCACAACCAATCCTCAACAGCAGGCTGGAATAACTTCCACAAATGAACTCCATTCATGTGCATATGGCTAGTTCATTACATCTGTAAGAAGTAAACTATACAGATATCAAGTCCACGCTAGTTTCAGAGCCAAATATTCAAGTTTGCCAATTATTTTACCTCGACAGCTACATGATAAGATATGCATATAAAAAACATAGTAAGTTGATAAGCTGAAATCGATGCCTCAAAATAGAATAAATTATTATTTTATTGGCATGTACTTTGACACTTAATCCATGAAATTATCCTAATCTAAACAATCTCTGTGTCACAGAAAAAGAAACAACGAGGAGGGAACTGGGAAGTGCGTGCCAGTTTATGTTCTTAATACATAAAATTGTATCTATGGCTTATTTTTACGTTATGGAAAATGTCAAAAAGAAAATTTTGTGGCAGTTAAGTATTTATTGCAGAAGAAATTTTAAAGAACCAATTAACAGCAGAAATAGTAAAGAGGAAGAGAACATACATCTTTCCTGTATATGGCTCCTTGAAAATACAGCAAAGTCGGGCGGCTGTCAAAGTTAGAGGAGTCGTTGGCATAGCTTTTAATTACATGTTTGTATGGTGCAATCACATCTTTGCCAACATTTGCTATATTTGGAGAATACCTCCCAAAGTCTGCAAGTATGAACATTGCCGTCCATAGCTTCATCCTTGCATATAACATGCTATTTGGATGGTGAGCCAGAATGATATGGTCTCGCCCCCCAGACCTCTTCCATTCCTTTTGCGAAGTCACAAACTTGACCAACTTCTCTTCCAATGATTTGTTCTTGCTCTTCTTTTGGTGTGGATTCACCTTGGAATATCGGTTATAGCTTATAGAAGAAAAGAATGGCACAAATATAACATCAGCTTCACTAGAATTTTGAACTCTTACTGCACTACCAGCTCTAGGAATGCCCTGAATCTCTGAAGCAAGAAGATCCATTGTAAGCCAATATTCAATACTATGTTGCAAGTTCAGCCCACCAGGATATGCAGGCACTTTAGCTCTAAGATCAGGCCAAACACTACCCCCCTGAGGTTTCCAATCCAAGAGTCCAAAATGAAACTCAGAAGGCAAATCATACATGAAAACCTTAAGAACTTGTTTGCAATTATTATCAAAACTGTTACATTTCACATCTCCTAAATCATCTTTCTCTTGAGGTTTTTCTTCTCCTCCATCTCCTTCATTGTCTACAGGAATTGCTCGTGCTCGATTTCCAATCGAGGCTTCAACATCATTCCGATTCCAGGATGCGGAATTGCCATTATCAATCACAGAATTAAGTTTAGGATGAGGCAACAAACTAAGGTCAATAACTCCGGCACTGCCCGTGGAACGCAACATAAGAAACCATGACAGTATAAACAAGGCAGACACTAAAGAAAACAAGCAAAACATAGATTTCCTAGAAATAACCCCAAGGGATAATGAGGAGTGCTTCTCAGCCATTGCAATACAAATAATAATCCAACAAAATGAAAAGAGAGAGAGAGAGAGAATCAGCTATAATATCTTGTATCAAACATCACATTACTGCCAATATGATTGTCTATGTCAATCACATCGGCTAAAAGATCTCTCTCCCTCTACAATCTCTCCAATATTCTTCAAAAAAATTTAATACCCAACAAACCAAATCGCCTCTAGACTGCATAAAATAGATCAAAATTGATTTCCTCAGCCTACATTGGCTAGAAAGTGAAAAACCAGCTCAATGTCATTCAGAACAAAACCCACCAACAGAAAAAAAGACCAAAAACCACTCAAAAAGTGAAAAGATTAAAAACCCACGAAAGAAATCATATAGGAAGAACCAGAAAAACAAAAGGGGTGTTTCTTTGTTCGTTGTACACGGTGTATAGAAGCGTACCGTAGAAAATAAACGAGCACACACCAAAATTGGCCGTTGTTCTTCTCTCCCTCTCTCTCTCTGCCAGTTTTCTTTTGAGTGCAAAAACAAAACACAAAAGGAAGGACTCTGAAGTTAGCGTGAGGATAGGGTCTATCAGTAGAAGCGGGCTTTGCGCCTCTCTCTCTCTCGTTCTGTTCCCTCTTTCTTTGTCTTTTCCCTCTGCGTGTTTCTTTTGTAGAGTACTTGTTTTGGGCTATTAATGGCTTTCTGTTTTGAGTTTTTATTCACCCTTATTTATATCAAGATGTTATACATTGTAGTGTTAATTAATAATAATAATAATTAAGGGAAATAGTGATAGTAGTAGTTGTTGTTATCACACGCAAAACTCAGATTCTACAAGGAAATGGATAGCTTCTTTGGCCTCTTATCTTTAGCATGTTTTGTTACTAACAAGATTCTTTTGAGAAACGGATAGCTTGAGCTTACCTCTTTAAATTAGTGTTTATTTATGATTTTACTATTTAATAAAATTCATATTTGGATATGAAAATCCAAATAAAACAACAAATAGAATTTTATTGCTTTTTCCTCTAAAATTGTTCTTAATTTAACTATTTTAATGCCTGAAATTATAGTAATGGTTGTTTTTTAAAAAAAAAACTTACTTCAAAATATATGAAAATAATATTTTTTATTTTTTAAAATTATTTTTAATATCAAAACATTAAAACAATTCCAAAACAATAAAAATAAATTAATTTCAAACAAAAATAAATTTTTAAATATCACGAAACATGATTTCAACCATAAAAATAAACAGCTCAAGGACTTCAATTGAATAACAATTAGATATTCTTAAATTATTATTTCAAGTAGATATATTTTGAATATTCATAAGGAAAAAAAAAGAATTTGTAATAGAATTTAAACTTGATATAATCTATAAATAAATATGGATTTATGGATATATTAAATGTAAAAAAAAAAACCTTGTGTCGGATTATTTATTTAGTCTTTAAAGAAATTATTTGTAATTTGTTTTAGAGCTAATTTGATATTGCTATAGCGATTATTTTTTGAAGTGTTTTTATATTTAGAAATACATTAAAATAATATTTTTTTATTTTTAAAAATTTATTTTTGTCATCAATACATTAAAAAGTCAAAAAACAAAAAAAATTAAAAACATTTTCGCATTGCAAATAGAAACGATAACAATTAATTGCAATGCAACTCCAAGATAAAAAGAACAATAAAAATAGAAGTCTAGAACCGGAGGAAGACTTGGAAATTACAAGCATTTTCTCTATATAATCATGATCACAAGCTTTCTATACATTCAAACCATGTACTCAAGGGCTTTGGGATTTGAATGCCAAACTACTGTGAATATTTGGGAAAATCCATGTTCTAAGCAGTCAAATTGTTAGCTAAGCAGTTGCATTTTGACGAATTCATTTCTTCTTCTTTTTTTCCATTTATAATTTAGACGTGATATGAAAATATTAATGTATTTATACTTTATTTATTAAAATAAAATCACTACTTTCTTTTTTAAAAAAAAAAAAAACCTTGTAATGATGTTGCTACAGCGAAAGAATTGTTGAGATTATATTTATAAGGTGACCCACTATTAATTTGTCAATATGAACAAGAGACTAAGGTATATGCAATCATTTCGAAGAATTTATTTATAAATTATTGAAATAAGGTCTGATTTTTTGTTTTACTTTTCTCCTTGATGGTTCTTTCAATCCTCTTGCATTTCCAAATTGACCTCGTTCGTTGTCAAGGAATAATGGACGTGGTTGGTGCCATGACTTGTTGGGTTTAGGTGGGAGCTTCTTTTCAAAATCTTGACTAAAAATCTCAAATAAACCATTTTCTTTGCAAAATAATAATTAGTTAACATGTAATTCCTGTTTGAATCCATTGATTTAAGTGATCGAAATTGTTTGTTTTTGCATAAGAAATACTGTTTTTCAAATAATTGATTTTGTTTAAAATTAATTTTTTTTAATGGTTTTAAATTGTTTGAATATACTAATATTAAAAATAAATTTTTAAAAAATAATATATATATATATATATATATTCAATTAAAATACACTTTTAAAAATAATTACCATCGCAATATTTTGCGATATTAAACATCCACATTATCTAGGAAGATTGGCCGTCTTTTCCATCATTTCTTTTCTATTGGTACGACTCAAGAGGTATATATATATATATGGCTTTTTATTATTATTATTAAATTGGAGGGATGAATTTAATTTTATAATTTTATCTAAAATAAATACACGAAAGCACCATCTAATTGAAAAAAAAAAAAAAAAGGAATTATTTGTTAGCTTGTGATTCTATTTCGAGAAAGATTGTTAAACCGGTGGATGTACCCTTCCTATCTTTCAAGATTAATCTGCTTATGATCCGGGTTGCTGTTGAAGATGAAATGTTTCAATTAAGAACAAAAGTATTTTATCAACCTCCTCAATAAATAATATATCCAAACAATATATTTTAAAAATAAAAAAAACGAGTTTGTATGCTCAAATTTTGAGATAAAACTAGCATGTTACTCCGCACCCGGTCAATAAAAAAAAAATTAAATTATAAAAAATATCAAGAATATAAAAAATATTTTAAATATTTCAAGTCTAATATCATGCCAAATATAATAATTTTAAAATACCTGGTCATACTTTAACCCAACATGTACCAAAAATTTTTAAAATAAAAATTAAAAAAATAATGCCTCTCATGATTTTCTAAATATTTACAATATAATTCATAGTACAAAAACTCTGTTTATAATATAGTTTATAATATAAATACTATATATAAAAATATACAATACTAGCGTAGTAATTTTATCATGTATTTTAAAGTATAGTATAATATATGTGTATGTTCGGAAAGATCCCCCTTATGGTACGGGTGCAACCTGGGAAGGTGGAAGTAGAGCAAGATCCAGTGGCTTTATTCTATTGTATTTTTCAATTTACGAACTGAGCCGAAAGAATCAATCTGTCTCTTGCAGTGGCAAAAAGAGACGTGGTCTCAAATAAAATGCTTAGTGATTTGTGAGGGAAGAGTGGGTGACCACGTGGTCCCATTTTTAAAGCCCGTACAATATAACCGACCTGCCACATGTCTATGTATTTTATCACTAATATATAGAAGTTAGTATTGTAATAATAATTGTTTTTTAAAATATTTTTTATTTGAAATATATTAAAATAATATTTTTATTTTATTTTTAAAAATTTATTTTTAACCTCGACATTTTAAAATAATATAAAATATTAAAAAAAAAATAAGATTTTTGCGCACCGACTCTTTCGAGCGAGCGGCGGTCCCAAACCACGAGTAATCAGTCCCGCTATTTAAATTGCTAATTAGTCGCAGTTTTGGACTTCCACAACAATGTGGCTAGCATAATCTATGCAAGTCAACGTAACATTTGTCGTCATTATTATTATTATTTCCATGAACGGGCGAGGAAGGCACTTCTGTCTTAAAACCCCCCCCAAGTGCTTGTAATTTAGACGTGTCGATTATAGTTGTATTCATTCTTACATCGATTTTTTATATCACCAATAGATCCGCTTGTTCGGTAGCAGCACGTGCAAACAAATCTCCACACCTTGATCTTGTTTTTACCTTTGAAACGGGTCTTTCTCTGTGCTGTACTCTCTTTTATCCTAGAGGTGGTGAGGTTCTGTGGTTTTGTAAGGGCAATGCGTGAGTGTTCATATCCCATCAACACCTTCATCTTGTTTCTACCTTGGTCTCACGGGATTGATGCCTGATAAGTGCTAATTGCTACCGTAACTTCAAATTATGAGTGAACACAAGTGCAAGGATGCTCTTTTAACATGTTCAGTTATTACAACATCAAATCAAATTTATACCCTTTCAGGGTTGTGGTTCTTCCAGCATGACAGTTATGTCGTCGCATTTACACGGAGACACTAGACATCTCTATGTATATGTATTGTAAATATAGAAATTCAATCTAAATTGATCTCAAAAGTAAATTTATTTTTTATCTCCATCATCTCGTCTCTTCAACCAGACATGTGTCTGACATGTGTCTATTTCTTCTATATCCGTCAGTAACCAAATGCAATCTAAAGTGAAGTAAATTTGTTCAACATCCAACCTTAAAAATCTCAAATCTAGGATCAAGTGAAATAAAGTTTGTTCCACATCCAAACCTTGAAAATCTCAAATCCAGGATCAATTGGAGAGTGAGATTAAAGCAACTCGAGGAAGTTTTTTTCTCATTTCAAAAGTGAAAGTAAGTTTTTTCTCAATCTAGTCTTCTTATTGAAACCAGGAGAATGATGAATACCAATCCAAATTGAGGGTCAACAAAGTTTTCAAGGATCAGAACTGGAACAGCATCTCAGGTGCATATCCAAGAGCTTCGAGGTGAGCTGCCATGGCCTTGTTCATTGGTGGTGGTCCACACCTTAGAATCTGTGGATCGCATGATGGAAAATTAGTAGCAATTGTTGTAATTTTCTTTCAAGTATATTTTATCTTTCCCTGATTTCTCATGATGTATGTAAGAAAATCAGAAACATACCTTGATATCAGGTGCTGGTGCAGGGCAGTAGGTTTGAATCATTTCCTTTGATACAAAGCCAACACCACCATCCCATGTTTCGGGAGGCTAAGGAGAAAAAAACATCCACCAACACAGTTTGGTTAATCAAACAGTCAACATTGACTATACCACATAAAACAGACATCTATAACCCATTATGCGTGATAAACGTGCTTCAGCATGAAGGACCTACCAGCAGAACAGTAGCTATAATGCATGCACAAGCTTGTGCAAACATGATCATGCCATCAAAATGTAATTCATCCAATACAAAATTCAATAGATTTAATCAGTTTCTCATGGTTGTATCACAGGAATTTGCTTGAAGCAGCTATAAGCTGGACAAGGAACTCATGTTGATATTCCATTTAGGATTTCAAGACCATTTTTATCTTAAATTATGACCAGCACAGCACAATATTTGTGCCCCAACAAATTGTGAGAAGATTTCATCGAGGCTGGGTTGGGTGGGGTGGGGTGGGGTGGCTGTTGAAGTATAATTTTCAATATACAGCCAGGCTAAGCAAGGACTCTCTCCACTATCTATTGTATTTGGAAAGGTAGCTGAGCAGGGAAAAAAGTCGTAAAAGAAACTAATAAGCAAGTTGCAATCTTCAAGGACTTCCCTACAACATGACCTAGAGAATACGAGAGTCTCACTTATGAAAAAAGGAAGACAGTAAAGCGAACATATTAACAAATGAAAAGGAGAAGCAAGGAACAATAGAATTGTCTGGCATAAGAAAGACAACTAACCTGATTCAAAACATAGTAGACGTTAAAGTGACTAGAGTACCTCTCAGCAAGGGTGTCCAATTCCTCCTGTAAATAACAATTCAAATTATTTTGAATTGCAAAACAAAATAATACATACAGCATATTGTCACTGCTAATGATACAGAGAGGGGAGGCAGGCATGTTATTGTATTAACAATAATATTCAAAAGAAGGATGCTGACTAACAGATCCTCTTGAGCCAAAGAAAGGAAACAAAAAAAAAAAAAATCCCCAAGAAGCTTTGACAAAATTTCTACAAGAGGAACCTATAAAAGTTTAGTTTCAGACTCCTATCCATGTTTTAGCTTAGATGTTGACATTTGATTTAGTTCCTCCTTTTTTTATTGTTAATCTGTCTAGAATTATTTTTAAAAGGATTTTTATTTCTCTAAAGACCAACATTATCAACCAAGTTCTTCAGTTTTCGAGAGAGTTTTAGTTCCACTGAACTACGCTACAATGAAGTCTTGACAAGTGGTAAATGAATGATGGTTTGTCAATCCCACAAGTTTCATTTAGTATAAACTAAAGTAGCCATCATTAGTTCCCAAAATGCCTACTCTCGTGAATTTATTTTTCTAACAAAACACTTTCAAGACAATAAATGATTTCTCTTTTAACATTTTTTTTTCTATTTTCTTCCCCTAGAGTGGTATAAATGAGCAAATGAGCAGGTATGAAATCCTGTGAAAAAAGTTGAGAAAGTTAGCTAAGCACACTAAAACTTTAGAACTTCCATCTGGGGAGCATGCCTTTCTGTTATTGTAAATTCTCTTAATTCCAACAAATGTCAAGAGCTTGTACAGTCAGTTTGTAAGCTGCTAGAACGTGCTCTGCACCAAAATAATATTTCAGCTAGTTTCCATTTTGGGGATTGATAACAATGAAGTTTGCCAGCAGAGACAAAACTGCCAGGGTATTTTCACCTCATGGTTTACTATCCCACCAAATAGATGGCACTGCATGATATTCACTCGCTTAGGGCACCATTTAGCCCAGCATAGAGCACATTGGCTTGATAGTTCAACTGAATGTGAACTACAATGGAGCATCAGAAGAAAATAGAGCTGCAACTTACCTTCAAAAGAATGTCCTCATATGTAACATTAGCATAAATGAGGTGCACCTTTGTCTTGTCATTTGGGTTCTCTAGTATGGATCTAGCAACCTGAAGTGGACACATCAAGGTACAATGAACATGCGATCACCAAAACCTTCCAAGAGGCAACAGCCAAAGACCATTGCAAGCTAAGAATGAAATCAAAACTGGGATAAAAAATATAATCTTGATAGCATACTTGGAACATAGGAGTAATGCCAGAGCCTCCAGCAAGCATCCCAAATGCTTTAACCTGGCCAGGTTGATACCTAAATCGGCCCTGTTACAATGGTATTTCAAACAACAGCAGTCCAAGTCAGATCATTGTTTTTTCATCTCAGTAATACTGGATAGTTAAAACTTAAAACCAACACATTCACAAGATAGTTAAATCATAGCCTGGAAGTTATAGATGAAACCGCGTATGTTAAACTTACATCCACAGTTTTAATTATTCAACTAATTATGAGAAGCATATGAGGCATTGCATCTTGTGGATATGATATGACATCGTGCACACAATGCATCTTGTTTAACACATAATGGAAATAATAATGCAATCACAACGCATGTATTTACTATCAGGTGGAAATAGTGAAAGTCAAGAATTAGTGTAATAAAAGAAAGAAAGAATCCCTTAGAAGCAAACACACCACCCTCCTTGTTTTCAGAACATGACATTGTTGTTGAAGAACAACACAGAATTTGGTAAGAATTATGAAAAACCTGTTCATTTGGAAAAGAGCATTTACCTTGGGTCCCTTGACAGCAAGATAATCACCGACTTGCATCTCTCTGAAATGATGGGACATCCTTCCTTGTGGATACATCTAGTTACAAAATAATAAAAAGAAATACAACAGTTACAAAGAGTCAAAACAAGTATCAATATTTAAGTAAAATCCACTAAAATCAAGCCCGGCAAGGGAAAGTTTTCGGGTATGTACCTTAATGACTAATTCGAATTGTCCAACATCAGAATCCAATGTAGTTGGGGTGTAAGGTTTGATAACCTCTTCACCTTGACCATCCTTACCCCTGTTCAGGAAAGAAGCTGATAAAAGAACTAAACAATGACAGGGACAGGTAACAACTAAGGCAACTTTCCATCATATCAATTAATATAATTGAAGCCATTTGAATGGCTTAAAAACACTGGATTAAGAAACGATTGACACAGACAAACATAAACAATGCACAAAAAGAGAAGGAAAGAACTGAACTTGCAACTTATATGCTGTCCAATGGGAAGGCCTAAAACAGAAGTAGGTGTAGGAAGTGCAAATGTGAACTTTGCCACATTGTGGCTCAACTGAACACGCTTGACAAGTTTAAACTGCTTGAAATTTTCTGGATCTAAGCAGCCTGTGAGCAAACAGAAAAAATAAGTTAGTTTTCATAAAACACAACAAATAAATTGATAGAAAGAATAAAGGTAAAACAAACTTCACATAAAGCTGGCTCAAATGTAAAATCTAAGGGATTGAGCGTACAAGCAAACAAAAGTACAAAAAGGCTAAAAGCCAATCCACTTAGTTACTCATGCTTTAGTTAATAATGAACTTCAATCTAGGCGTTTGAGAGAATCTCAATTTGCTCATTAAAACCTCATTCATGGGGAGTTCACCAAGTTCTAGCTGTGGTACAACAATACTAGCTCTCCATAATCCATGATGAAGTATAAGGTTCTTTTACACAACCATAAGTCATTCAAAGAGAAACCGTAGAACAAAACAGCAGAGCCTATATCACCTCAAAATTAGCAACTCATAGATACAGAAATAGAAGTATGCAATTAGAGCAACCATTGCTAATAACAATCGCATCAAAGCCTCGTACAGCAAGCAAACTTAAAATGACAACCCATTTATTACCATGTTAGAGTATAACATCTGCGCAGCTTGAACTGCATTCAACATGAAGAACCATCTTTCTCAATATGGATACTGAAGATTTGGATAACCCAGAACCCAGATTTCATAGAACAATCACAAACTTGGTAAAAAAATCTAATCTTCCTAACAGAAACCCAATCAACATGCACAAAAACAATGGATAAAAAAGCACAGAATTAAGAAGAAAAGAAAAGAAAAGCTCAGACCTTTGGGCTTTTTGGAGGAGAAGAGAAAGACAGCACCAATAACAATGGCCACAATAGCCACAGCTACAGCCCCAAGAATCTGAGCATCAAGTGTGTGCAAGAATTCTAAATCCATTGGGTCAGTGATACTGATTACCTTACCCTAAAAGAATTCAGTTTTATAAGGGAGTTTTCAGACAGGTGAACAAAACAAGAAAATGAATATCAGAGATGGGTGTTCTATGTAGCCTCTCTTGTCTTTGTTTTGGATCTTGACTTGCTGCTGTTTTTTTTGGTGAAATGCTGTTATTGTTGTTGGTTGCTGCTACAAGTGACCATAAAAGAGTAGAGCAGAGAGCCAGAGCCAGAGCCAGAGCCTGAAAATGTGGTTGGTAAGACTATTTGACGTGTGGTATGGCCTAGCCTAACTCGAGACCTCTATTGGGAACTGGTTCACCAACCCACATTTTGGCAGGTGTGGTGGTTTGTCACATTTTATCATTATTTCTTGATCTTGATTTATTTATTTATTATTTAAGATTAATTATTATTATTTATGTAAGAAATATTTTCCAACCAATTTACATATTTAAACTACCTTTTTCTTTTTAATAGATTAAAAAATATGTTATCCATGTTAAACTCATAGGATTCAATGAAATTTAACCTTTGTTATAATGTAATATAAAATATGTGAGATATGAAATTAGATCCACCCTTCAAGATTCTCTTTCAATTAATAAAATTAATTTAGCACAATATAGGCATACCAAAGAAAAGCAATGTTAATTTATTTTAATTCAATTAGCTGGTTTTTAATTTAAAAAATTATATAATCACACATCTTTTATTATAACATGTCTTACTATTATTTTAAGAGTAATATGAAGTCATTATTTCTTAATTGTACGTGTATAATATATTGTATATAATTTTTATTTTTATTTTTATTTTCTTTTTTTAAGGTAAAAGAAATTATATTATCTTCTTCCCTCACGTGAGGTTTATAATCTTAAGGGAGGTTGTAAGAAAATAAAATTTATTGTGAATGTGTCGCATTTTTGAAGATTTATTTAGAACATAATAATAATAATAATAACTCATCCTGCATTCCAGTGCTTGATCTAGTGGTGGAAAGAGCTTATCTCTTTTCACTGCACTTGGATTCGAGTCCTGGCGTACACGTCTGTCACTCCTATGGTGTCTTACATGCCTACTGGGTTTGCAGGGTATTTAGTGGGCTGTAGGGATTAATCGTGATGCTCGCAAACTGACCCGAACACACCCCACATAAATAAAAAAATAATAATAACTCATCTTAGCTATCATCTGGCTCTATTGAGCCAATTTGTAAAGCCCATAACCATTCTTTTATCTCTCCTTTTCTTTTTTCTTTTTTTTAAGATATTACCATATTGGTCAAGCTATATAATCTTAGCTAGAGGTACTATAATAAAAATTATCATGTAAATAAAATTACTGACCTCCTCAAAATTTATTCTAAGATACGATAAGCAATCAATAATACAAGTTACATGTGATATGAACATTTTATTTTATAATATAAATGAGCTATGAAATAAAGCTGTCACATTTCATTATAAGCTTCTTTATATTATTTTTTTCAACATATATTATATATTTTTATGTTTAGCCAAGGAGAAAAAATATTTTTTATATATAAAAAACACTAAAAATTCAACTATCTCTCAATCTACAATTAAAATACAGTATTTTTTTTTTTTTATGTTTATCATAATTTTTTTGTTTTTACTATAAAGAAGCATCCTCCTAGAAATTTAATTTGCAAAAAGAAAAAGGAAAGACTTCACTTCACTAAAAAAAATATTCATCCTTTTATCCCATAAGATCCCAAGTTTATGTATATAAACAATGGCCAAGGCCGGGGGTGCAAGGACCCCGGTCCTTGCAAGAAAATGTGTTTTTTAGTTTTTTGTTAATACTTATAATTTTAGTAGTAAAATAACTGAAATTTTATTTTTTTAATTTTTTTTTAAATTTGACACTCTTTAATTTTTTTTCCTTGCTCATATATATATATATATATATATATATATATTTGTCGAAGTTTTTTTTTATTTTTAAATAAAAATTTAGTAACTGTTTTTAAGGTTGATGAGAGAGAATAATACTATTAAATGGTTTTGGATCTTTCATCAATAAATTTTGGTAGTGAAATTCAAATAGCTGCTATATAAACAACCTAGATTTAGAAAACTCAAGGGATTTTCTTTCGGGTATAATATAATTATTTTAGTATACTTAAGACCAAATAATAATTATTTTACTATTATAAGGAAAAAAACCTTGTTAATAAAATTGATATATAAAAATAAAAAACCTTGGGAGCCAACAGATTTGTTTGTGCCGGCCAGCACATGGTTTCCTGTTTCCACTCTCAACTCAACGACAGAGAGGAATGCCAGTCAATCTTGGCAATGTCAAAACCTTGTCTCGCCCGATACATGAGGAGATATTTGACTTAAGTATAACTTCAACCAATCTGATTTATAACGTGATTGAGTTGTTTTTTAAATATTTTTATATTAAAATAATATTTTTTTATTTTAAAAATTATTTTTTAAATCAATACATTAAAATAATTCAAATTATATAAAAAATTTATTTTTAATAAAAAAACATTTTGAATTTTTTAGAAATTTTCAATGTTTGAAGGGTGCTTTATATCGTCTGACAGCAACATGTTTTATTTTTACAGTATTTATAGTTTAAAGTATTTTTTTATAAATATATAAAAATAATATATTTTATTTTAAAATTTTACTTTTTATATCAACCCATCACAATAATATAAAAAATTAAATTTATTAAATTTATTAAAAAATAAAATTTTAAAAAACACAAATTCAATTATATTTCGAAACATTGCCAAAATCTCCTTTGTAACTTCCACCGCTAATGGAGCAAGAAGAAGTACGTGCACGCATCTTCATTTGCTAAAGACCTTTTGGCTATAGGATTTAAAATTGGAAATTTGTTAAGGCTCTAAACATGGGAATACACCAACGAAAGCACATGGTTTAGAATTCGGTAATGATAAACAGTGACAACCTTGCATAGATAAAAATAAATTCAGCAGGCAGCGTGCAATGATCTATGCGAGTCGTTGAGCTTGCAACTTGGCATGGATGTGGGGGTTTAGGTGATGAACCTTCTAAGTCAGCAGCTGACGCAGTAGAATAGGCAGATGGGACTGCCATGTGGATAAGCAGAATGTGGTTGTATCATAAAGGCAAAATGTGAGGAAGTGGCAGCTTAGTGGGGGAGAAAATGCTCCTCTATGCCCTGAAAATTGAGGATCATGGGTAAGTCACTAAGTTCATGGGGGAGCAAGCGCTCCACTATGCCCCGAAAATGAGAGATCATGGAGATCATGGGGAGTAAGTGCCCCACTATGCCCTGAAAAATAAGGATTATGGGTGAGTCTAGCAGCTTACATTTGTCTATAAATAGGCTGTCAAGCCTCTACTGTGTAGCATGCGATTTTTGCATAGCACACACTTGTATTGTGTAATTCTTTGTTGATGAGATAAATAAAGGTTGAGAGGTATTCTTGTAAACTTCGGTGTGCTTGCTTGTGTTTGTTCTTTGTTTATGACTTGACAATTGTGGGAACTTTATTGGGTGAGTAAAATACATAGTCGTAAGAAACACGAGCAAAAAAGAAAGGCAAGACTGAGTCTAGTTGAGACTAAACTGTCATATTGGGTTGAATTTCGTTGTGAAAAATTTAATCCCGTAACAAAATCCATGGTTAGGCCTGACCGGATTGTGTGTAGGATATGAGAATATGAAAGTCAATCTGTTAAGTTAATATCTTAAAGAATGACAGATTATATGGAGGGATTTTGCCTTTACGAGAAAGAGACAATTCTCTATCTTTATTTGAGAAAAAAAGTGTATTCTTTAAGTTTAAATTAAAAATTAAAAATTAAAAAATTAAAAGAATATTTCTCTATTTAATAAGTACAAATGCGAAAAACAAAAGGCCAAGTAGAGTTTTTGAAAAGTCATTTAACCACCAACACTCATAAAAAATTGCTAAATATGGTTTTTTCAAGAGTGGAATGATGTCTTGAAGCATGTAGTCAAAATAAACAATTGGTTTGATTACACGTGGAATAATCTAGAGATTATCTTGTGTTCAACTTTTCAGCTTGAAAGATATATTTAATTAACTATATGATTTTGCTATTAAAGTTTATTTAGAATTGTTTAATTGTTTTTTTTATGTTATTGAATTATTTTGATATGTTAATATAAAAAATAATAATTATCATATTATCTAACACCCTCTGAATAAATATGTTATTGTATATTGAAATGAGAGCCTTTTTTGTAGTGTTTTTATGTTCATATAAATATTTTAGAATATTTATAATTTTTTATGTGGGATAAATTGATTTAAAAAATACTTTTATATTATTTCTAAAATTTGTTGTTTATATAAATTATTTTAAAAATATTTTTTATTGGTTATAAAGCATATTTCATTAGCTTTTCAATAGAACAAAATTTGACTTGGTGAGAGTTGAGTTTTGTAGGTAAAATTATAATTTTTTGAATATTTAAAATTATTTATATTAAAATTAAGTTTTTTAATTAATCCAAATAATTCTATTTTATCAGAACCAATCACAATATCAATACATGTTATTTACATACTAAGTTCGATATCTTGAAATTCATAATAGACCACACCAACAAACTCTTCTCACCAAGATAATTTAAATCGAGTTAGCCACACAAAAATCTAATATTAACAGAGCAACATGTGTTTTGCACACACCTTGCTCATGATTGTGGATTCATGCACTAGTGGCGCAGGATGTAGTATGGACACAAGCACCATACACCTGTTTTGCATGCCAATCATTAAGTGGGAGCAAGCATATTGACACTATCAAAAAAAGGCCTAGAATAGTTAGCCTTTACTCAACTAAAACATAACGCATTTGCATATAGTGGTGCACATAAATGTGGATAGTGGTCGTGGGGTGTTGCTTTTTCAATTGATTTGTTTTTCTTGTGGACTATTTTAAATATTAAAAATTATTTTTAATTTGTATTAAATTTATAGAGATTTAAAAATTATGGTTTTTTGTAAATTTAAATCATAATGTTCTCAATGATACTCTTGAGATTATGGAAAAATAATATTTTTATTGAACATGAATTCGAGGCTTATATACATTTTTATTGATAAGTTGTAAACCGTGAGTGTTATCGGCCAATAAAAATATGATGCAGCAAATAATCTGAATGGATTAAATTCGTCTAAACACAACCTAAATTTATGTTCCATAGTTCCATTAGAAAATTAAGGATACGCCCTATCAAAATATTTTCAGGTTTCACCATCATAACAATACACTATGACTCCATCCACCGCAATATCATGGGAATATACCATATCATATGCTTAACAATCTTTGAAGATAGGAATAAAATTTGTAGTCTAAAAATGATTGCGAAATATCTAAGTTTTATATGTGCCCTACTAGCTTTGACTTTATACCGAGCATACCCATAGGTTCTACACTTGGTAAAATTTTTTTTTTTAAGGTAGTACAACCTGAAGAAGTTTGGACTCATGTTAATTTTCTAGTATCCTAAATCGAGGGGTTTCATTATGATTTTGACATCATAGAAATTCTCTTTCAGCCTATACTTTTCGGGTAAAATGCTTCTTGCTTATTCAATAATTATACCATATCTGCCTCGCTCATCTTATGACCTAACTTAGTGATAAATACTTGTGCAACGACCAATAATTTATTATGATTTGACACCCATCTCATAATAGTTTATCAAAACTTTTCAAAAGATAAAAAAAACCTATACGTGTCTACCTTTGGTTCTTCATTTATAATTGAACAATCGTCTTAATAATTATGATCCATTCTTATCATATCCATAACTATACTCATACAAGAATTACTATTATCATTTACAACTCTATGTATATTACTAGAACTAGAAGTTGACTCAACCATTCATTCTACCATGGTTTCATAAGAAAAATATGGCTCTTTGTGTATAAACTAACATAAGTATTTTTCAATTAACCCTTTTTATAGAACATATATCATAACAATGTTTGGATCAAGAAATTTTTTATTTATATACCTCTTACATTGACATCTAATATCGCCTCTACTAATATTTTTTGGATTATATAATGCGCCCATTATAATACCCCCGTTATAATAACTCATCATGCGCAATTAATAACACTTGAACCCCTATTATAATAACCCATCATATGCAATCTTTTAGGTGAAACTTGGTACATCCAAAAATTATCATCCATTAATTATATAAAACTTATATAAAATATCAATGACAACATGTATTAATTAATTATGTGAACTACATAAATTATTGACACCCAATTAATTAGATATCATTAGTTTAATTAAAACTTATTTAATCTATTTAAAACAATACCTTTAAATCATTATCAATTTTATACAAATATTCAAATTCCTCTACATTTACATAAAATTTTAACTTAACAATAAAATTGATAAAATATGAAAATTACCATTAAATAAACCATTATTTATTTTATTACAAATCATCTAAGTCACAAAATTGAACTTAATTTAATCAAATTACAAACAAATATAATTTTTCAACTCTTTGATGGTTCATATTGTTGGTTAATGGTAATGACTTTTCTCGTAATTGGTTTATAAGTTCAACCCATACTAGAAGGAAAATATGTCAATAGAACCTAACTTTCTTTTCCTTGAAATTCTTATCATACCAAAAAAGAAAAAAACATACAGAAAACAAAAATATATAGAGAGCACCACAACAAAATCAAGGAATAATAGAAAAGAAATGACAATTTTGACGCAAGAAAGAAAAAATACCTTGATGAACGCAGAAAAGAAAAGAAAGAGTAAATAACAACACAACTTGAAAAGTTATGGAGACATATCAAACCAAAAGAAGAACAATGAAAAAAAATTACATATCATGATATGAAGAATAAGTCTTAGCAATTTGATTGAAAATTACAGCCATGTCACAAATCATCACAACAAAGTAGTGAGGAAAAAAACACATGTAAAAGGAATAAAGGTTGAAAAACATAAGAAATGAAAATTAAAGAAAGACAAATAAAATGAAGAACAAAAAAGAGAACTGATCTTGTTCAGATCGATCCAACAACCAATAATTTATTCAATAAAAATAATCTATAAGTTGTAAAGAATTGACCAAAAAAAACCATCTAGTCAATCTTCAACTAAAAACATAATGTAACCAAATCAAACATAAAATCAATACTAAGCTTGATAACTCTTACCTTAATGATTTTTTTATTCTTTTTTTAACCTAATATTTTTTATTTTACAAAAAAATTCTTAAATTATTTCTTGTGGTAGAAAAAGTGATAAAATAGATCAAAATATAAATCAATTAAAAAAATAAAAATCCAATTAAAAAAGATGTATTTCAAGCAAGCACTGACTTTAATGCTTGACACCTACTCACTAGGCACATACCTAGGCAGCACTACATTGAAATTCATGTTCGAGGAAAATAAAGACTTTGTGGCCTCACTTTGCCTATTATGATTAAGCAAGCCTTTGAGTGACTTTTGACAACACTAACATGCAGTAAAACAAATAAAAGCATAAAAGGAAATCAACCTCCAAGCTATAAATTTAATTGAATAAATAGATTTTTTTTAAAAAAAAAGAAAAAAAATGTTAATTTCATTATCTTTAAGCATCTCTTTTTCTAAATCTCAATAGACTGATCACTTTTATATTTTGAATCAGATCATTAATAAAATTCTTTCATAGTAAAACCATAAAAATTTCGTAAAATAAATATAACATAAAAGGAAGAAGAAAAAGACATCATGACACAACGTTGATCATGAAGTTAGGAAGAGGAAACGGATGCTATTATCGATCTACTTCTTC
>NW_011500069.1:0-37190 GCF_000495115.2 Populus euphratica
TGGCCGAAGAAGATAATCAATCACTTCATAATGAAAATAATGAGAATAACTGTGCTAGAACACTTAGAGACCACATGAATCCCACAAGAACAAGTGCACCATCATGCATAATTTTTCCTCATGCATAGTTTTTCCTCCCGATGCATCTCATTTTAATTTTAAACCAGGTATTATTCAACTTTTATCTTCTTTTCATGGTTTAGAATTGGAAAATCCATACTTGCATTTAAGGGGATTTGAGGAGGTCTGCAACACATATAATAACTTAAATTGTAGCATGAACACCATCAGATTAAAGCTTTTTCCTTTTTCATTAAAAGATAAAGCTAAAACATGGCTACAAAATTTAAGACCAGGATCCATCCGTGCTTGGGATGAAATGCAACAACAATTTTTAAAGAAGTTTTTCCCATCTCATAGAACAAACTCTTTCAAGAGACAAATCACCACTTTCACTCAAAAACCAGGAGAAACAGTTTACCAATGTTGGGATAGGTATCGAGACTTGCTTAGTACTTGCCCTCATCATGGTTTTGAAACATGGAGATTGGTTTCACATTTCTATGAAGGGTTAAAACCTAAAGATAGGCAAATGGTTGAATTGATGTGCAATGGAACTTTTGAAGATAAAGACCCTGATGAAGCAATGAAGTACTTAGACTTGTTAGCTGAAAATGCTCAAAATTGGAACATCGCGGGTACTTATGAGGCACCGAGTAAAACTCAACCTCATACATCTAGTGGAGGTATGTACAACCTTAGGGAAGATCATGACCTTCAAGCCAAATTTGCATCTTTAGCTAGAAAAGTTGAGGCACTAGAATTGAAAAAGAGTGGTCAATTAAAATCTGTTAAAAACATTGTGTGTCAAATCTGTGAAACAAATGAACACTCAACAAACGATTGTCCAACCTTGCCTTCTTTTAAGAAATGTCTCCATGAACAAGCCCATGCTTTAAACAGTTTCCAAAAGCTCAACCACAACCCATACTCCCAAACATACAATCCTGGTTGGAGAAATCACCAAAATTTTAGTTGGAAGAGTGACAATGCACAAACTTCACAACCACGGTTTCAAGCACACCATAATTTCCAAAATTATCATGGATATGCACCTCCTTATGCTCCACCTCCTACAAGAAATTTTGAGGAAACTTTGTATGCATTCATTGAAAAGCAAGAGACAATCAACACTCAACTTGCTCAAAGCATAACAGATTTTAAAGATACTCTTGCAAAATTCACATCTGCTCTCAGTTTTCAAGAGCAAGGTAAGTTTCCATCTCAACCACAGCAAAATCCCAAGGGGCAATACAATGCAAATGCAAGTAGTTCTGGAAGTCAACACATGGATCAAGTCAAATCAGTCATCACTCTTCGCAGTGGTAAGGTTATTAAAAAACCCACTCTTGAACCTTGTGAGAAAGATGATGAGTCAATCTCTAAGGGTAAGGAAGGGGTTGAATCTGAATATTGCAAAGAAACGACTGATTCTCCGCCAGCACTTCCATTTTCTCATGCCATGACCAATCAGGAAGAAATCGAGGATGAAAAAGGCATCGAAAAGGTTGATGCGAATCTTTTATCAAAAGTGACAATAGATCCGACACCCGACATCACACCAATTGATGATTACTTTCCTGATGAATCTCTACTTTCTCTTAATTCAATGCCTTGGTTTGCTAAAAATATCAATTTTCTTGCTTCAGGATTTTTGCCAACTCATTGGAGTATTGAAGACAAAAGAAAATTTTTGAGCAACGAGCAAAATTTTTATTGGGATGACCCTTACTTATTCAATTATTGTCCTGATCAAATATTTCAAAAATGCATTCTCGACAATGAGGTAAGTAATTTCATTAAATTTTGTTACTCTAAGGCATGTGGGGATCATTTCTCATCAAAAAAGAGGATTGTAGAAATCTTACAAAGTGGATTTTATTGGCCCATCATATTCAAGGAGTCAGATGCATTCCGCAAAAACTGTGAAAATTGTCAGAAGGTGGGATTTATTTCAAAACACAGAGAGTCTTTAGATAATCTTCTATTGACTCTTAAGTCTCATCATAGTCAAGATAAGCATCGTGCAATTCATAACTTAGGAACCCATTTTCATAAAGAACATGCTTGGCATAGTCTTGGGAATCTGACTAAAAAAAGATCATGTTTGCCAGTTTTTTAAGAAAACTGGATGGAAGCCTATCCCCGACCCATAGAGGGCGTTTAAGCCGGAAGCCTATCCCCGACCCATAGAGACTGGATGGGAAGCCTATCCCCGACCCATAGAGGGCGTTTAAGCCGTTCTTGGACGTAAAACCAAGGGAAGATGTGAGCCACAATCACAATTGCAATTTGAATTTTTTTTTTTTTGTAAAAATTTGTGTCTTGTGGTTTTGTTATTGTGTTTTGTTATTTCTTATTTTTGTTTCAGTGTGTTTCAGGTTTTGTCAGTGTTCGTTATTTCAGGTGATATCTTCTATACTCTATCTTTCTACCTTAGAACATTGAGGACAATGTCTCATTTTGGTTGGGGGGAGAGGGTAGTAGTTGATAAAAAAAAATTGTTTTTCATTTCATAAAGCATGTGCATAATTGTTGTTACTAGAATGGCAGAGTAAAGGAGTTCTTTTGTTAAAGTGACTCTTGAGACGCATCTTAGTAACCATTCATAACAAGGTCTATTATAATACTTCCTGAAATATTCAGATTTACAAACTCTCGTATTGTTACCACTTAATTCTGCTCATATACTTATTTAACATGTATTTTTAAACCTTAATTTACACTCACACACTTTAACATATGATTGTGGGTTGCATATTGGATTATTACATTATTTATGTTCTTTTGTTAAAGGTAATAACTAAGGCAAAGGGATTGTATATAATTAAAAAGAAAAAAAAGAAAAACATGAAAAAAAAAAGAAAAAGAAAAAAAAATGATGATAATAAAAATGTAGATAAGTTTGGTTTCGTAGCCTCCCTAACCTAAGCAATTAAGCCCGAAGGGGTGTTTTAACACCTAATACCCTAAAGTCAACTGACTTGGGAGCTATTGGCCCAACGCTTGTTACATGGGTTGAGGAGAAAAGCTTAAGGGAATCAAATATTACACTATCTACATATCAGTATCTGCGACCCGAGTTACTAAGCTCGTAGGGGTGTCTTAACACCTAATGCCCTAAGACCAACCGGTCTGGGAGTCATTAGCTGAAAGCTCGTTACGTGGGTTAAAGATGCATGATGTTTTTAAATTATATGTATATATATTTAAAAAAAGAAGAAAAAAGAAAAAAAAAAGACAAAAATAATAATCCCAGCCCAAGGAAGTTAACCTTAAACATTAGAACAAAAAATTTTGTTTTCTTCCAAGAAAAGCCCCATAATTATGTGTTGATATATTGAGCACAAAAGAAAGGTTTATTAATATCTTGTTAAGAGGTATTGAGCAGATATATAAATTTAATGAGAGTTTGTTTATCTGGATAGATTAATGGAAGTTAAATGATGAATACCTTGCTTTGTGGAATTTGCAAATTGTTTTTCTATTTAACGCTTTGATTACTAGGGACTAGTAATAAGCTGGTTGGGGGGTGTGATTAATGAAAGAAAGAAAAATAAATAAACAAAATAAGAACATAAAAGTTAACTAAGTAAAGGAAAGGAAATGAAAGGCATAAACTTGATATTAATGAAAGCAAAGCATAAACATTACAAAAAATACAAAGAGAGAAAGGAAGAGCATGATCTTGATCAGGAAACCAAGATGCCTAAATGCATGGCAAATGCCTTCTTTTATAGGCCAAAATTGGGAACTATTGATTTGATGACTAATTGATAAGTGGGTGGCCAACTTTTGACTTGGTGACAATCCTTATCTTCTCTTGTCTGCCCAAAAAGTCATTGATAACGTCAAAATTGGAGCCAGTTGTAAACATGAAAGTTGTAGGTAATTGTCTCAGCTTTCTTGTGTAAAACATTCAGCTCATTTGGACTTCTAGAACTCCCGATATGGCCAAAATGATATGGCCAAAATACCGAATAGTGCTCGGGCTGGAAGACAGATTCGGGCTTCTTTGTTGTTGCTACAATTTGGACTTGATAATGGCCTTTTTAGATCTTGGGCTCCATATAAAAGTTGTAGGCCTATGTCTTACCTTTCCATCCATATAAATTGGACCTAAATCTGAGATCTGTAGCTCCAGATATAACCCAATTAATGAATAGTGTTCCGGTTTGGATTGCACCGACATCTCTTTTCTAAGTTTGGCCATCTCTTTATCCTTGCAATTTAAGTTCTTCAAGTCATCAATCAATCCTTTCATTTATGTGATAGACCTGCATTAAAAATAGACATTTACCACAAATTATAGGTATCTTATATTATTAGATACATTATTATAAAACATATTTTAGTTAAGGAGTTATTGATACTTCAAGTGCAAAATGATGATATAAAACCATCATAAAAATGCACTTTTAAGTACTAATCAGTAAGGTATTCATCATTCAACTTCCATTAATCTATCCAGATAAACAAACTCTCATTAAATTTATATGTCTGCTCAATACCTCTTAACAAGATATTAATAAACCTTTCTTTTGTGCTCAATATATCAACATAATTATGGGGCTTTTCTTAGAAGAAAACAAAAAAAATT
Organism: Populus euphratica; assembly: GCF_000495115.2. Lineage (NCBI taxonomy): Eukaryota > Viridiplantae > Streptophyta > Magnoliopsida > Malpighiales > Salicaceae > Populus > Populus euphratica. The sequence goes on from NW_011500069.1 coordinate 4,661, forward strand.
TGTTCTAATGTTTAAGGTTAACTTCCGTGGGTTGAGATTATTATTTTTTTTCTTTTTTAAAAAATATATATACATATAACTTAAAACATCATGCATCTTTAACCCATGTAACGAGCTTTCAGCTAATAACTTCCTGACTAGTTGGTCTTAGGGCATTAGGTGTTGAGACACCCCTACAAGCTTAATAACTCGGGTCGCAGATACTTATACATAGATAGTGCAATGTTTGATTCCCTTAAGCTTTTCTCCTCAACCCATGTAACAAGCGTTGGGCCAATAGCTCCCAAGTCAGTTGACTTTAGGGTATTAGGTGTTAAAACACTCCTTCGGGCTTAATTGCTTAGGTTAGGGAGGCTACGAAACCAAATTTATCTACATTTTTATTATCATTACTTTTTTTTTGTTTTTTTTATGTTTTTCTTTTTTACTTATATATTATCCATTTTCCTTTAGTTGTTACCTTTAACAAAAGAACATAAATAATGTAATAATCCAATATGCAACCCACAATCATATGTTAAAGTGTGTGTGTGTAAATTAAGGTTTAAGAATATATGTTAAATGAGTATATGAGCAGAATTAAGTGATAGTAATGCGAGAGTTTGTAAACCTGAATATTTCAAGAAGAATTATGATAGATCTTATTAAGAATAGTTACTAAGATGCGTCTCAAGAGTCATAAAAAGATCTCCTTTACTCTGTCATCATAGTAACAACAATTTTGCATATGCTTTATGAAATAGAAAACACTGTTAGTTTTTTTTTTGTTTTTTTAGCTACTACCCTTTCGCCCCAACCAAAACGAGACATTGTCCTCAATGTTCTAAGATAGAAAGATAGAGTATAAAAGATATCACTTGAAATAACAAACACTGACAAACCTAAAACACACTTAAATAAAAATAAGAAATAACAAAACACAATAATAAAACAAAAGGACAAAAAAAATTCACAAATGAAGGCTCAAATCCAATTTAAGCTTTTTACAGCTTTCCTTAGATGACCAATTTATGCGACCCATAGAGGGATCAATTACAGGAATGAAAGATTATAGTTGGTCAATCAATTATTCAGTAATAACAGCAGATATTATGATTTGTCGTGCAAAAGATGTTAGAAATTCTTGTTCCATAACATGATCAAGAAAAAACAACAACTTATTATAATAACCATTAACATTTAACAGACCTATGGGTTTATGGTGCATGTGCAGTGATTGTGCATCAAAAGTGTCATTAAGTCTCTTATTTTACATATGTATTTATTATTTTTATTTGGTTGTTTTTATAATAATTGATGTGTTTTTTAGTAATGAAGTTTGTTTTAATGTTTCGATAGGTTTTTGGAGCTTAAATGAATTAATTCAGAAAATTCAACGTCGGAATTCAGAACAAAGAATTGAAGAGACATTTAGTTGAAGATTGAAGCAAATCTTGGTTCAAATAAGTGCTCCCAATTTGTCCCAAAAATCAATTCTATTCCAATTCTAGAAAAGAATATCATATGATTTATTTCAAGCCCAAACTTGCCTTATGTTGTGTGCAAACTTCAACTATTAAACACTCAAGGTTTCAATGTCAATCTTAGCCCAAATAATAAGTACATTTGTATACTTATTTAATGCTCAAATTCAGCCCAAAATCAGCCCCAAAATCAGCCCCAAATCAGCCCTAAATCAACCCCAAATCAACCCAAACACAATCCATGATCTTACATGTCCACACAACAAATAACAATTGATTTATTTTGGGTAATCCATTAATCCAAGAAGGCAAGCACATGGATGGAAAGCTGGAGCGGATATTTAACATTATTTTGGGTCAAAAACAAGAAGGAGACACCTCATAAATGAGGAAGAAAAACGTGCACCAAAGTAGTTGTAAAGCTGTCTTGATTTGATTTTTCAGAACACCTTTCGGTGTTTTGCCCATAACTTTTGACTCAGGTGTCCCAATGAGCTGTTCTTTAATGATCTGGAAAGGTGACAGAATTGCCTATAAATATGTCTCTAATAGACTTATCAAAAAAAAGCTTCTAAGAGGGTCGAATTGCTGTCCAAAGTTAGAGTCAGATTTGTGTCCGAATTTTTTCTGAAATTGTATTGTGTTCTTCTTTATAGATTTCAGTTCTTTAGTTTGTAAAACTTATTATTTCAGTTGGATTCAAGTTCTTTCATGTTTATTGAAGTGTTCTTATATATAATCATGGTTGGCTAAACTCTTTCTTGGATCCAAATCAAGGATAATGGTGATTGAGGTGAGTTCTTTAGGATATGAATGAATCTTAATGTTTATCTTCTTATTTTCTTCATGAATGATTTATTATTGTAAAGAAATTTTAGAAATCATTTAGGTAATGTTATAATCTTGAATTTTTATGCACAAACTTTAGTTTTGGTATAGAGATTGCTTGATTCAATGTCTTACTTAATATGAAAGTACTTGTTCATTCTTAAGCAATAATCAATCTTCATCTTTCTAATCTTCATTGTAATATCTTCCCATCTAATATCACCATCGTTGATATTAGGTTGAGTTATCTTATATATGTTGAAGAAATCACCAATACATCACCATTAAAATTGATTTGGACCAAGACTTACTTTTTCTTGTCATTTAAAATCTATTTACATTTTTTTTTATCTTTAAAAGCAAATCCATCAATTATTTTCAACCAAGTTATTGTTAATTTAATTTCTCTTGAGTTTTTTTTGTTACTTAGCTTAATTTCCAGATCTAGCTCTCTGTGGATATGACATCGATCTTACCGAGTTAATTGCTACATCGCATACTCGTGCACTTGCGAGTTAAAACAAGCCGATCATAAAAAGCGGTCAAGCAATTTTGGCGCCGTTGCCGGGGAGCTAGCAAGCAAAGGTAACAAATTTAGATTTGATTATTGGAAAACTAAAAAAAATAATATAAAAAAAAATTAAATTGGCTGGTTTTACCGCCTAAAAAAAATTTGACCTTAACGTTTTGGATATTGGACTGTGGACTGGACTATTAATTGTTGGATTTTGGTTGGTTCAACCATTTTTCTTTTATTGTCTATTCTTATTAGTTGCTAATATTTTTCTTGTTTATTTCATTTTATTTGGTTGATATTGTTTTTATTTATTGTCTAAAGTGCTTGGCCGGTATTACCGCCTTTTTATTCATGCTTGTTATAATTATCTTTTAATGTTTATTGTTGTTATTTTTCTTATATTTATTGTCTAAAGTGCTTGGCTGGTATTACCGCCTTTTTATTCAAGCTTGTTATAATTATCTTTTAATGTTTATTGTTGTTATTTTTCTTATATTTATTGTCTAAAGTGCTTGGCTGGTATTACCGCCTTTTTATTCAAGCTTGTTATAATTATCTTTTAATGTTTATTGTTGTTATTTTTCTTATATTTATTGTCTAAAGTGCTTGGTCGGTATTACCGCCTCTTGTTTATTTCAGTTTATTTTGTTGTTTTGTTATGATTATTTTTCTTATATTTATTGTTTGAAGTGCTTGGCCGGTATTACCGCTTTTTTATTCAAACTTCTTATAATTATCTTTTAATGTTTATTGTTGTTAATAGTGCTTATTAATTGGAGAGTGAATTTCTTAATTTGTTGTATTTTTATTTTTGAGCTATTACTTTTATTTGCAATTTTTTTTCTTTTCTTTCCTTTCTTTTCATATTCATATAATTGTTATATTATTATTATTATTATTTTATCATGGCTAATGTTGAAGATGTAGAGGGTGAAGGGAGTGTTCAAGGTAATGGACCTCCACAATTCAATGATCAACCTAATTTTCGAACTCTTAGAGAGTATCTTCACCCGGCTAGACAAAGTACACCTTCGTGTATTATCTTACCTCTTAACCAACAAGCTTTCAATTTGAAACCGGGCATGATTCAACTTCTTCCCACATTTCATGGTATGGATTCTGAAAATCCATACATACACATTAAAGACTTTGAAGAGGTATGTAATACTTTTATTGATAGAACATGCACTGAGGAAACCATTCGGCTTAAATTGTTCCCATTCTCTCTAAAGGATAAAGCCAAGCTTTGGCTAAACTCCTTGCGTCCTAGGTCTATAGGTACATGAAGAGAAATGCAAGCTGAATTTTTGAAAAAATACTTCCCCACTCATAGGACAGCAGTTTTACAACGTCAAATGATGAATTTTTCTTGTAGTCCAAATGAGTCATTTCACCAAGCTTGGGAAAGGTTCAAAGACTTGTTAAATGCATGCCCTCATCATGGTTTTGAGATGTGGAGGTTAGTGAGTTTCTTTTATGACTCTCTTACCGCAGATTTTAAAAAGCTAGTGTCAACCATGTGTAATGGTGAGTTTTATGACAAAGAACCAAGTGAGGCCTTTTGAGCAATGGGAGACTTCTCTCCCAGTTCATGTTGAGCCTAGAAACACCATTTCTCATTCAAGTGGGAAGTTTCAATTGAAAGAGACTGATGACCTCAATGCTAGATTAGCCTCATTGGCTAGGAAAGTAGAGTCTCTTGAGATTAAAAAAGTGCATGTCATAAGTGAACAACAAGAGGAAAGTTGTGTTGTTTGTGAGAGCAAAGGGCATAGGACAACTGAGTGTCCTACCATTCCAGCCTTCAAGGAAGTGCTATATGGTCAAACTTCTGATTCAAGTAATGTAAGAAAGCCATTTCCAAACCAAGTAGGCAATCCCTACTCTGAGACCTATAATCCTGGATGGAGGAACCACCCAAATTTTGGATGGAGAAATGAGGGCTCTTCAGTACCTCAAACATTTCAACCTCCACCCCAACCATTTCATGCTCCCGCACATAACACATACCAACCACCTCATAAGAGATCCTTAGAGGATACTCTTCAACAATTCATGCAAACGCAAGGAGGAATCAACAACCAAGTTTACAAATTCCAAGACCAGACCAATAGGACCTTAGATGACATTCGAAGTCAACTAACTAAGTTGACTCAATCACTAAGCATTCAAGAGAAGGGAAAAATCCCAGCTCAACCAATGCCCAATCCTAGAGGTCAGGTACACATGAGTGAATCCTCACCTAGTGAACCTTCAAACCATGAACAAGTCCAAGCCAGCACTACCCTTAGAAGTGGAAAGATTGTTGACAAAGGTGTAGGTTTTAGGATTCCTAAAGGTATTATAGAGGAGAAATCTAGGGAAAGTGAAGAGGGAATCAAAACACAAGTGACAAATGAGAGTTTGAGTGACAAAGAAGGTGAGATAAATGAGAAAGAGATGAGTGAGAAAGGAGATGATTCAAGAAAAATTGGAGTCAAAATGAGTGATTTAGAATTTGTTCCTAGAGCACCATTTCCACAAAGGTTAGGGAAACCTAAACAAGATCTTATGAACTCAGAAATGTATGAATTGTTCAAACAAGTGAAAGTCAATATTCCACTCCTTGATGCAATTAAACAAGTTCCATCTTATGCAAAGTTTCTTAAGGATTGATGCGCAGTCAAAAGGAGATTGAATGTGAAAGAAAGAGCTTTTCTAACTGAACATGCTAGTGCCATCATCCAGTTTAAGACCCCTCCCAAATACAAAGATCCTGGTTGTCCTACCATTTCATGCATTATTGGAAGTCATAAGATAGATCAAGCTTTGTTGGATTTAGGAGCAAGTGTGAATTTAATACCCTACACTGTTTACGAACAATTAGGTTTAGGAGAAATCAAGCCTACTCGAATCACCCTTCAATTAGCTGATAGGTCAATCAAGATTCCCAGGGGTATCGTTGAGGATGTGTTGGTCCAAGTAGATAAATTCTACTTTCCTGTTGATTTTGTAGTATTAGACACAGCACCAATTCAAGGTTCTAATGCCCCCATCCCAGTCATCTTAGGGAGACCTTTCCTAGCTACATCCAATGCCTTAATTAACTGTAGGAATGGGGTGATGAAATTGTCTTTTGGGAATATGACTGTGGAGATGAACATATTCAATGTCTCCAAACAAATCGGGGAACATGAGGACATTAGAGAGGTAGATTTCATCCAAACAGTTTGTCAAGAACACTTTGAGAGAGTATGGATCAAGGATCCATTGGAGAGAACTTTAATTCGTGATGAAAGATTTTGTTCTTTGGAATGTGTTGATGAGGAAGTAAGAGAACTTGAGACTTATCTAGATCCAATGCCTATTATGTCAATAGGTCAATGGACCCCATCATTTGAGCCTTTGATTTCACCCCAAGTGAAAGTTGAGGAATCTCTTGTCCAGCCTGATAAACTAGAAAGGAAGCCTTTACCGAGTGATCTTAAGTATGCATTTCTAGGGGAAGATGAATCATATCCTATTGTGATCTCATCAAAACTTAGCATAGAGCAAGAACAAAAACTTTTGAGAGTGGTGAGAAAACACAAGAAAGCAATTGGGTGGAAAATTACTGACTTGAAAGGAATTAGCCCTCTTTTATGTACACATAGAATCTATCTTGAAGAAGAGGCTAAATCTGTGAGGCAAATGCAAAGACGATTGAACCCAAACATGAAGGAAGTAGTGAGAGGTGAAGTGCTTAAGCTACTTGATGCAGGTATCATTTACCCTATTGCAAACTCAAAATGGGTTAGTCCAACCCAAGTTGTCCCTAAAAAATCTGGAGTCACGGTAGTGAAGAATGAAAATAATGAGCTGGTACCAACTAGAATCCAAACTGGATGGCGTATGTGCATTGATTATCGTAAATTGAACATGGTGACTAGGAAGGACCATTTTCCGCTTCCATTTTTAGACCAAGTGCTTGAAAGAGTAGCTGGAAGAGCTTTCTATTGTTTTCTAGATGGATACTCAGGTTACAACCAAATTGAGATTTCTTTAGAAGACCAAGAAAAAACCACTTTCACTTGTCCTTTTGGTACTTATGCTTATAGAAGAATGCCATTTGGTTTGTGTAATGCACCAGCCACTTTTCAAAGGTGTATGATGAGTATCTTTAGTGACATGGTGGAAAATTTTTTAGAAGTTTTCATGGATGATTTTTCAGTTTATGGGGATTCTTATGAGTTGTGTCTAATGAATCTAGAAAAAGTTCTTGAAAGGTGTGAAGAGAGCAATCTTGTACTCAATTGGGAGAAGTGTCATTTTATGGTGACACATGGCATTGTTTTAGGTCACATTGTCTCTTCAAAAGGGATAGAGGTAGATAAGTCAAAAGTGGAAGTCATTCAAAAATTAACTACCCCTAAGACTGTGAAAGATGTGAGATCTTTTTTAGGACATGCTGGTTTTTATCGAAGATTCATTCATTCTTTTAGTACCATTGCCAAACCATTGTGTAACTTGTTGTCACAAGATGTCCCATTTGATTGGACATCAAAATGTCAAGAAGCTTTTGAAAAGCTTAAAGGGTTGTTGACAACTGCACCAATCATGCAAGCTCCTGATTGGTCTTTACCATTTGAACTGATGTGTGATGCTAGTGATTTTGCGGTTGGGGCTGTTTTAGGGCAAAGAAAAGACAAGAAACCTCATGTCATATATTATGCTAGCAAGACTTTGAATGATGCTCAATTGAATTACACTACAACTGAAAAAGAACTCTTAGCTGTGGTCTTTGCATTAGACAAGTTTAGGTCTTATTTGGTTGGATCTCTTGTTATTGTTTTCACTGATCATGCTGCATTGAAATATTTGCTCACAAAACAAGATGCCAAACCACGTTTGATTCGATGGATCCTCCTACTCCAAGAGTTTAACATTGAAATTCGAGATAAAAAGGGAGTAGAGAATGTAGTAGCTGATCATTTGTCTCGTCTTTCAAGCTATAAGACCATAATTGATGAATCTCCAATAAATGAACTCTTTGCTGATGAAAATTTATTTTGTGCAGGTACTGTCTCTTACATTGGTTCTCCATGGTATGCTGACATAGCAAATTACCTAGCCACAAGTCAGATTCCTTCTCATTGGTCTAAACTTGACAAACAAAAATTCTTGCGCAATGTGCGCACCTTTTTTTGGGATGACCCCTACCTATTTAAATATTGTCCTGACCAAATTATTAGGCGGTGCATCCCTGATCATGAAATTCCAAGGGTCATTAATTTTTGTCATGCATTAGCCTGTGGTGGGCATTTCTCTTCCAAGAAAACCATTGCCAAAATCTTGCAGTGTGGTTTTTATTGGCCTACCATGTTTAAAGATGTTCATGCCTTCTGTGTTGCATGTGACCGATGCCAACGACTAGGTAGCCTCACTAGGCGTAACATGATGCCCCTTAACCCCATCCTTGTTTTGGAAATATTTGATTGTTAGGGGATTGATTTCATGGGACCTTTTCCAAGTTCATTTGGTTACCAATTCATCCTTGTAGCTGTTGATTATGTGTCTAAATGGGTGGAGGCCATTGCATCTCGAACCAATGACCATCGAGTTGTGGTCAAATTCTTGAAAGAAAATATTTTCTCTCGTTTTGGCATGCCCCGGGCTATAATTAGTGATGGGGGAAAACATTTTTGTAACAAGCCTGTTGGGATTTTGATGAGAAAATATGGTGTAATTCACAAGGTCAGTACCCCCTATCACCCACAGACTAGTGGCCAAGCTGAGTTGGCAAATAGGGAGATCAAGAACATTTTAGAGAAAACAGTCAATCCAAACCGTAAAGATTGGTCCCTACGACTAGTTGATGCTTTGTGGGCATATCGCACTGCTTATAAGACCTCTTTAGGAATGTCTCCTTATAGGCTAGTTTATGGAAAGCCTTGTCATCTCCCTGTTGAGATTGAGCACCGTGCATATTGGGCCATTCGGCAATTCAATGACAATGAAAATGAGGTTGACAAAAATAGAAAGCTTCAATTGGATGAATTAGAGGAGCTAAGAAATGATGCATTTGAAAATGCAAAAATTTCAAAACATAAGATGAAAACTTTGCATGATAAACATATTCTTAGAAAATCCTTTCATGTTGGTCAAAAGGTTCTCTTGTATAATTCACGATTACATCTCTTTCCTGGGAAGTTGAGGACAAAATGGATTGGTCCATTTGTGATTAAATCCATCTCTGAGCATGGTGCATTTGAGGTAGAAAATCCCAAGAATGGAAATATTTTCAAAGTAAATGGTCATCGATTGAAACTTTATCTTGAAAATGTTGTGGCTGAAGTTGAGACATTGGATCTTGAAGATCCAATACCATTGTAGTATCAAAAGTAATGAGTTTTTATTTTTATTTTTATTTTCATTTTCATTTTTTTCTTCTTTCTTCCATCTCTTATATTTTCTTGTTCATGCATTCGGGACAATGCATTATTTTAAGTTGGGGGGTGTGAGGTTCTTTATTTTCAAAAAAAAATTTTTTTTTTTAAAAAAAAAAAAAAAAAAAAAAACATCAGTGTTTTCTTTTATGTTTTCTTTTAGTTGTGATATGCAGGTTAAAAAAAAAAATCAAGCAAGAAGTCAGCTCATGCCCAATTCAATCAGACATTCATCCTTGAAAACAAAAGGGGAGTAACAATTTTCTAATCTTTATACTTTTCTTCTCTTTCTCTTTTACATTGAGGATAATGTAAAACTTAATTTTAGATATTTCATTATGTTGAATGCTTGAGATAACCATGCTTGTTAAAAAAAAAAAAAAATACTTGCATTGGTATGTGAATGAGACTTGTTTAGGATCATCATTACCTTTTTGGGTTCATTATTGTGTTGAACATTGCATGCTTTAATTTGGGATAGATAATATCTTATAAAGCAAGATATAGCATACTTTTTTTTAAGATTACTGAAGTACATCTTTCCTTGTAAAAGTTGTGTGAGTTGTGTGAATATGCATGAAAGATGAGTATGATGCTTTACTTGTGATTATCCCTTTTGATCTAGTCCTAAACAAGGTTTAAGTAAATAGAGTAATAATCATTACATAAATAAATAAATAAATAAATGTGTACAAAGTTCTATCTACTCCAATGTTTTGAGTTGCTTAGTAACTAGGGGTATTCATCACAAATGTTTATCTTTACGTCAAACGGCAGCTTGAAATATGAGTATGCAAAGCACTTTAAGTTTGTGACTTTGTGAGTAACCGGGTGCATTCATCACAAATGTTTGTATTCGCGTCAAAAGGGAAGTGACAACTTAAAGACAAAGAATAAATCATATCAAAAAAAAAAATCATATCTTAAAAAAAAAAAAAAAAAACAAAGAAAGAAAAAAAGAAAGAAAAAAAAAATATATAGATATTTCTCTAGTTTGCTACCTTGTTTGTGTTGGTGAGAAGGGAAGATTATAAGTTGAGTTTTCGTATGAATCAATTATGTTGGTTGCACGATAAATATGACTGAATTTGGAAATTTTGTATGGATGTTTGATTTAGAGAATGTGAGTATGCTTATTTTTCTTTATTTGCTATTGTGTACACTAAGTTAAAGATACCAATGTTTGCATGATAGGTCCTTCAAGTGTGATGAATCGAGCCTAATTATGGTTGTTATTATTATTATTTTTATTTTAAAGGTTTTATGTTTTGTTTTGCTTGAGGACTAGCAAAATCTAAGTTGGGGGGTGTGATTGTGCATCAAAAGTGTCATTAAGTCTCTTATTTTACATATGTATTTATTGTTTTTATTTGGTTGTTTTTATAATAATTGATGTGTTTTTTAGTAATGAAGTTTGTTTTAATGTTTCGATAGGTTTTTGGAGCTTAAATGAATTAATTCACAAAATTCAACGTCGGAATTCAGAACAAAGAATTGAAGAGACATTTAGTTGAAGATTGAAGCAAATCTTGGTTCAAATAAGTGCTCCAAATTTGTCCCAAAAATCAATTCTATTCCAATTCTAGAAAAGAATATCATATGATTTATTTCAAGCCCAAACTTGCCTTATGTTGTGTGCAAACTTCAACCATTAAACACTCAAGGTTTCAATGTCAATCTTAGCCCAAATAATAAGTACATTTGTATACTTATTTGATGCTCAAATTCAGCCCAAAATTTAGCCCTAAATCAACCCCAAATCAACCTTCAAATCAACCCAAACACAATCCATGATCTTACATGTCCACACAACAAATAACAATTGATTTATTTTGGGCAATCCATTGATCCAAGAAGGCAAGCACATGGATGGAAAGCTGGAGGGGATATTTTAACATTATTTTGGGTCAAAAAGAAGAAGGAGACACCTCATAAATGAGGAAGAAAAACGTGCACCAAAGTAGTTGTAAAGCTGTCTTGATTTGATTTTTCAGAACACCTTTCGGTGTTTTGGCCATAACTTTTGACTCAGGTGTCCAAATGAGCTGTTCTTTAATGATCTGGAAAGGTGACAGAATTGCCTATAAATATGTCTCTAATAGACTTCTCCAAAAAAAGCTTCTAAGAGGGTCGAATTGCTGTCCAAAGTTAGAGTCAGATTTGTGTCCGAATTTTTTCTGAAATTGTATTGTGTTCTTCTTTATAGATTTCGGTTCTTTAGTTTGTAAAACTTATTTTTTCAGTTGGATTCAAGTTCTTTCATGTTTATTGAAGTGTTCTTATATATAATCATGGTTGGCTAAACTCTTTCTTGGATCCAAATCAAGGATAATGGTGATTGAGGTGAGTTCTTTAGGATATGAATGAATCTTAATGTTTATCTTCTTATTTTCTTCATGAATGATTTATTATTGTAAAGAAATTTTAGAAATCATTTAGGTAATGTTATAATCTTGAATTTTTATGCACAAACTTTGGTTTTGGTATAGAGATTGCTTGATTCAATGTCTTACTTAATATGAAAGTACTTGTTCATTCTTAAGCAATAATCAATCTTCATCTTTCTAATCTTCATTGTAATATCTTCTGATCTAATATCACCATCGTTGAGATTAGGTTGAGTTATCTTATATATGTTGAAGAAATCACCAATACATCACCATTAAAATTGATTTGGACCAAGACTTACTTTTCTTGTCATTTAAAATCTATTTACATTTTTTTTTATCTTTGAAAACAAATCCATCAATTATTTTGAACCAAGTTATTGTTAATTTAATTTCTCTTGAGTTTTTTTTTGTTACTTAGCTTAATTTCCAGATCTAGCTCTCTGTGGATATGACCTCGATCTTACCGAGTTAATTGCTACATCGCACACTCGTGCACTTGCGAGTTAAAACAAGCCGATCATAAAAAGCGGTCAAGCAATAAGGCTATGCAAGATTGTTTCTTGCTCCTTCATAGTATTGCATTATCATTAAGCAAGAAAGCACATCTTGAAGCTGATTTGGATTGGTTGACATCTCCTCCTCAATCAGCATCAGAGAAACCAATCAATCGCAAATCTTTCTTTCCTTTATAACATAACATGTAATTTGAAGTTCCTTTCAGATATCATAGAATCCTTGTGACTGCCATCCAGTGTTTATGACCAGGGTTTGATTGATATCGACTATCTAATCCAACGGCATAACATATATCAGGATGTGTGCACATTATTGCATACATCAAACTACCGACAACACTGGCATAAGGTACTCTGGATATTTTCTCCTTGTCTTCTAGAGTCTTGGGACATATATCACAGCTTAGGCTCAAACTTTTATCAACAGGGGTGTCAATTGGTTTGTTATCTTGCATGTGATAGCACTCTAACATCTTTTTTATGTAAGTCTCTTGAGTTAAACCCAAAAGCCTTTTAGTGCAATCTCTTATGATTTTCACACCAAGTATATAGCTGGCCTCACCCATGTCTTTCATTTCAAAGTTTGATGATAACCACTTTTTAGTAGTATCAATCATCTCTTTGCTATTTCCAACTATTAAGATGTCGTTAAATATATAAGGATAATATTATAAAACTATTGTTAGAACATTTTAAATATATATAATGATCTTTTTCCATCATTGTAAAACCATCCTTAAGGATAGCTTAACTTAATGTTCCATTGTCTAGAGGCTTGTTTAAGACCATATATGGATCTTTTAAACTTGCAAACTTTGCGCTTTTGTCCTTTAGTCTTGAATCCTAAAGGCTGATCCATATAGATTTCCTTATTTAGTTCTCTATTGAGAAACGCAGTTCTAACATCCATTTGATATAACTCTGGGTCCATATGTGCGACTATAGCTAAAATGAGGCGAACTGAAGTAATCCTCACAATTGGTGAGAATGTATCTTCATAATCCATTCCCTCTTCTTGTGTGTAGCCTTTCGCTACTAGTCGAGCTTTATAATGTTTTATTGACCCGTTTGTCTTACGTTTAATTTTACGAACCCATTTATTTCCAATGAATCTTTGTCTTGACGGTAAATCAATTGAGTCCCAAACTTAATTTATTTTCATTGACTCCATTGCTTCTTCCATAGCTTTAATCCATTCATTTGTTTTAGGACCAGATAGAGCATGACTAAATGTTTTAGGTTCTTCATCATTTTATGAAGTAATCATAAATGCTTCCGCCTCAATCTCAAATCGACGACAAGGAATTGGTTCACGAATGCTTTTTCGAGGTTAAGATTGCCCATAATCTTGTTCCATAAGAGTAGGAATAGATAAAATATCACTCTCACTATTTTTAGGAGGATTAAAAGTTTCATCTAAGTCCTCTACTGAATTGCTTGTTGCGTTATAATCTAGATTTTTTATTTTATATAATTAAAAATCTTTTTCAACCTCACATGTCGTTGGAAAAACCTTTTCTAAGAATACAACATCACGCGATTCAATCTCCGTCACTTTTCCATCAGCTTTTTCACCAATAAATACAAATCCTTTGGAATATTCAGAATATCGTATAAAGATACACTGCTTCCCCCTAGGACTAAGTTTCCCATATTTATGAGAAGTATTGTGAATATATGCTGCACACCCTCATTGATGGAAATAACCTAGATTAGTTTTGACACCATTTCATAGTTCATATGAGATGGATGAGACAGATTTAGAGGACACATGATTAAGTATATAAGCAGCAGTTAACAATGCATCTCCCCAAAAGGAAATTGGTAAGTTAGCTTGCACCATCATCGACCTAACCATATCAAATAGGGTTCTATTCCTTTTTTCTGCTATACTATTTTGTTATGGAGTATAAGGAATAGTTAGATGTCTATCTATACCCTTTTCATCACAAAAGTTTTTAAATTGTTCAAACAGATATTCACATCCTTGATCAGTTCTTAAAGCTTTGATCTTGACACTTAGTCTATTCTCTACCAAATTAGTGTATCGAATGAAGCAATCCAATTCTTCAGATTTATGTGAGATCGAATAAACATGACCAATCCATGTGAAATCATCTATGAATGTGATGAAATAATTTCCTTCATGTCTTACTCTCATATTCATTGGACCACAAATGTCTAAATGAATAAGCTATAATAGACTACTAGCTCTTTTAGCTTTGCTAAATGGTAATCTAGTTGCTTTTCCAGCAAGGCAATGCTCACAAATGGGTAATTTCTCTTTGGTAAGTGTTCCTAAAAGACCAGCTCTTGCTAATTTATGTAATCGATCTTGCCCAATGTGTTCTAATCTAGCATGCCAAGTTATGATATTACTATCATTAATAGTGCTGGAATTTTGAACAATAGAAATTGAAGAATTATAATTAATAGATACATTAACGGTATCTAACACCATAAAACCATTTAATACAAAACCAGAATTATAAAAAATATTATCCAAATGTATTTTTACACAACAACCAACAAATGCAATTTTAAAACCCAATTGGAGTAAAGCAAGAACAGACACAAGATTTCCTTGAACTTCTAGAGCGTAAAGCACATCATGAAGATAAAGTGTGCGACCACCCCGCAAATCCAATTTGCAAGTACCGATCCCAAGCACAGTAGTGGAAGCACTATTCCCCATATATATGTATCTACTTTCCTTTGGAATTCGATGGAATTCCACAAAGGTTGTTCGATCCCTTGTTATGTGGTCAGTTGCTCCTGAGTCTATAGTCCAAAAAGGAAAATATTCAACAAGCATTAAACAATTGCTAACGTATAAGTTAGAGGGATGATTGTGGTTAAACATTAACTTTGGCTCAGTGCAATTACGAGTAAAGTGACTAGGTTTACCACAATTGAAACAATTTATATTCTTGTTTTTTTTACCGCCGCGTTTCCCACGCTTGCGCTTATGTCCACTACTACTTGCTTCTATTCCTCTCTTGTCATATTTAGGACCTTTAGCCTTACCCTTTTTATATTTAGAGCCATATGCTTCATACATCTTTGTCTCAAATATAAAAGCCTTGTTTATAGGCTTTTTAGCGTGAAATCAACCTTCTTCAAGCTCGACATGACGAGCAACATTGTCAAATATCTTGATGTTGTCATTGTTGGTACGGTTAACATGCATGTGTTCCCAATTACTTGGCAAATAGCGGATAACTACTTGGACTTGTTGTTCATCAGTCATCTCATGCCCAGCACCCCTCAATTAACTAATCATATTAGACATGACTATAAGATGCTACCTCATTGTATGATTTTGGCGCTTCTTATAATCATCGAATTTGAGGGTTAACTAACGAAGTCTAGTAGTGAAGGTTCCTCTATACTGAATTTTTACTGCATCCCAAACAGATTGAGTTGAACGATGGCTTTCAAAACGCAGCATTATATCATTTCTCATGCTGCTCAACATCAAAATGTGAACTACATGATCCTTGCATTTATAGGTTTGATATGCTTCCATATCAAGCCTGTGCTGAGCAATGTTTCCTTGCTTAGGTTCAGCCATCAATTGTGTGATTGTTTCCAGCAGTTCTTGCTCTTCTAGGAGATACTCAATTTTACGATGCCAAACATCATAATTGTTTTCACTTAGTTTGTCTCCATGGTTCAAATCAACAATAATACTCTTAGATGCAGCCATATTAAGCTTTATTGACAGGAATTATAAATATTAGTATTTAGTACAATTTAATTGATATATTTTGCCACTGCATTCCAAATTAAACAAATAATAATCTAACATATACAATTGAAATGAAAAGAATATTAAACACTTAATCAATTTCTATTTGTATGGTCTAATTATTATTGAAAATAAATGAGTATAAAATTATAGTTATTAGTTTCAACTAACAATTCCCCCTAATCAGGTTGCAGATATTATCATATATATGCATATAATGTAATTAAACTTAAATTACATAAATATTCAATTCATAATTAAAAAACCAATTATCTTTTAAAAAATATAATATTAAGAATAATAAATTTCAGAATTATTTTATATTTTGGGCACATAAATAGGGTCTCCAATTACGTCATCTACTTTATCAAAGTTATCTCCTCCAAATTCATTTTACTCAAACCATGGAATGAATTTAGCACTAGCATCTAAATGACCTGCGCTTCTTCTAGTGCATCGTATACCCTTTTTGGCATACTCATGTTCCCTCTCAAGCAGCATTTCATCTGCGAGATTGTTGAAATTGAAAGATTCTAGCCTATATTCCAATGATAGTCGCATCGGCATCCATTCCTCAGGCAGAAAATTGAGAATGATTAACATTTGATGTTCTATGTAGAATTCATAAACACCACTTATAGTCGGTCTAATCATCCAATGATACATGTAATCAATGTGCTCTCGAATTTTTTTCAAAGAGGTGTGACAAATTAATATACATTAGTAATTATTAATATATATTATATTAACTGTCATTCGGCAGTTAATACACACACACATCTTTCAAAAGATGTGTTCATTCGGTTTTTTTTAATAACAATTAATTGATTATTGCAATTGCAGTTAAAGAAAAATGAAAATGACAGTTTTAAATCTCCATTTTCATTATTAATTCACACATGAATTGATAATAAAATTATATAACTACCATGCAGGAAGTCTTTTCTAATTAATTATAGAAAAAATAAATTCATAACTAAATTATTTCATAAAATTTTGTAAATTAAAAATTCTCAATGGAAATAATTTTTTTAACACAAAATTTACATATATCTTTTATATAATAATAGATATAGTGTATAAAAGCAATATTAAAAAACATGGCTCTGATACCAATGTAGATTGGAAAGGAAAACTTCGTTGTGAGAATTTGCTTTCTTATTTTTGGATCAATTACTTTAGTGCCACTTCAATTACTAAAACCAAAATGATGTTCCACAGTACGAATGCCTTTGTAAATCTTATCAAATGAATGCAAAGAATCAAGATAGGAGAAGAGAAAAAGAGAACTATGTTCTTTCAATAATGAAAATTTATGTGAGAGAACTATGTTCTTTTAATAATGAAAATTTATGTACTTTCATATGGGTTATGTCCCTTTATATATGATTAGAGGAGGTGGTCACTTTCTTTAGTAACTCCTCTAATAACTTAGACTAGGCCTATCCATCATGGGTGGACCAGGCAAACCCCAATAACCAATAAGAAAAAATCTTTTTTATTTTTTTTTAAATATTTTGAACCCCTCCTTTTATTTTGAAATGTTTAATTATTATTAAAAAAGCTATATAAATATATAGGAAATTGAAATTATTTTTGTTATAGATAAACAATATTAAATTTAATAATGAATTTTGATCAATTTTAATTTTATTTTATTTAAAATTTTTTATCACCTTCTTAGACATCACAAAATTATAGAAATCATGTCTAAAAACTTAAAGATATGACAAAAACCCTCATAATGCTTAAAAAATATTTCGAAACCCCTTCCTTTTTGCTCTAAATGTCCTTAGTTATTATTAAAAAGATTAGATAATATTAGAGAAAGATATAAGAAAATGGGCATGGTTTTTTAATTGATGAAAAATATTTAATTTTATCTAATATTTTTCTTTCTAATTTATCAATAATTTAATTTAACTATACTTATACTAGTAATTAATAACATATTGGATACAAAATAAGTAAAAGTAACCCTCCTTTGCATCATTTATAGGGTGCATTACCACTCTCCAGTCTCCTCTTACTTTTTTAAAACATTTTTTTAACATTTTCTTAATAGATAAATAAATAAATAAAATAATTTTTTTTATAAAATAAAAGTTTATAGATTTTTGTAACATTTTCTTAATAGATTGTTTAGATCTTGTTATATAATATAAGTTTAAACTTCACCATTCATGGACTACTTTAAAGGTTTTTCATGTGTTGGTCAACATATTATTAGTGTACTAAGTATTTTTAAACATGAAGCTCTAATAAGATGTTAAAATAAATATATAATTCCTCATCTAAAATTTTATTTAATAACACATAAAAGAAATAGAACTTGTTTACCGGACAAAAAAAACCAAAATAGAAATTTATTTTTTCGAAATTGAGGAATTTTCTCAAAAACCTAGATTCTGCCATGTCCAGGAAGTCTAAACTGGACTTGTTCTTGGGCCCATAATAATACGGTCTTCTCCACAACATAAATATGGGCCTTAACGTTGAGATGGCAACTAAAAAATGAAAAAAACACACAGATTATAAATCCTCCTTCCTCCCGTACAAGATCAACGAAACTTAAAACAAACAAAACTCCTCTAGGGTTTCACAGTAAAAATTGTCAGGTTATCAAACCATGCACCGCTCTGCAATTTCACGCCTTAGAGCTCTCAAGGTCAGTTTTTTGAAACCCAATGCAACCTACTTGCGTTTTTGTTCTTGAGAAAATTCTTCAAGATTGAATATCTCTCGTCCCCTCTCTGTGTTTTTTTTTTAAGACGAAAATGACGCTAAAGTGAATGCTTGACTTGATTAATTACATCGATTAACAGTTGAAGTGGAAACTCGCGCCTAAAATTCTTTGCTAAACAAACCGAACCCATAATGTTTTTTAATTTAGATTACTGTTTTGTGTAGTTTAGCCTAATTAGACTCCTTTTTTTTATTTTTTCCTTGAATGTGGAAAAAGTCGATTATAGGATAGAGCTTTTATGATAATGTGACAGGGAGCTCGGATGATATTTTTGTAGTTTTCTCGAGTAGATTAACTTTGCATCCTGCAAATACAATTGGGAGTTTGTGGCTTAATTAGTGGGCTATTGGTATTTTTGTTTTCTTTCTTTTCCTTACCTAATGCAGTTGATATGGTTGAATTGACTAAAACGTGACACTGTCTTCCTTTTTAATGGTATTTGCATGAATAGGGTTGTGCAGGCAATTTGGGAACCACCCGGTATGCTACTTCAACTGCTGTAGCTTCTAGACCATCCTCACCAGGCTTCTTTAGCTGGCTGACTGGAGAACAGGCTAGCTCTTTTCCTCCCTTGGAAGTACCGCTTGCTGGTGTTGCCTTCCCACCTTCATTGCCTGATTACGTTCAACCAGGAAAGGTTGAATCAAAAGTTCTGGAAAATGGTTTGATGATAGTCTCGGAAGCATCATCGGTATGCTCCTGTTGTTTTTAACCATTCTATGCTTTATTTTACTGTACTTTGAGTTTCCATTATGAGTGAGTTATAATTATTAGTTTCATTTTCTTGTTTTGTAATCTTAAGAAGCTTATTTGGTTGGTTTATTAGAATCCTGCAGCCTCAATAGGATTATATCTTGATTGTGGTTCTGTCTATGAGACCCCCATTTCATGTGGAACCACCCATTTGCTTGAAAGGATGGCATTCAAGAGTACTAGAAACAGGAGTCATTTGCGCATTGTCAGGGAAGTTGAGGCAATCGGGGGTAATGTAGCAGCTTCAGCATCTAGAGAACAGATGGGGTACACTTTTGATGCTCTTAAGACATATGCTCCTGAGATGATAGAGCTGCTTATTGATTGTGTAAGGAATCCTGTCTTCTTGGATTGGGAAGTTAATGACGAGGTAATCATCTTAGATCTTGCCTTTTTTTCCCATTCTGATCTAGTTAAAATGTGATTGCCAATGTTGTTGTTCATAATTCTCCAATGGTCCTTAGTAGGTCCCCTTCTGTTATTTATATATTGTTTTAGGTTTTGATGGATCTGTGTCCTTGGATGCTTTAATCCTAGATGATGCATCTCCATAGCTGTATATTTATTTATTTTATATTTTTACTATAATGTGCATGATATCATCCACTAAATTGCATGCATCCACCGTTCCACCCTGCAGGTGAGTCAAAAATATTTATTTCTAAACATTGAATTTTTATTTCTAAATCTCAAATGCATTTTTATATATATTAAAAAAGTTGTCGTACCAAGTGACAAGTTGAATACCTTCTTTTAAATTGTTTCTGGGCGCTCTGTTGTATACCATGCTTTCTGCATTTGTAAACTCTTATCTATGTTTGCACTGCTTCACAAATTTTCTTTATGTTTCTTTTGTATTTCACTTGCGCGGTTGAAGAATGATGGACGTTTCTTAGGACATTCTGTAGTTTGTGTCTGATACATTTAGTTCATGTTTGTGGGCCAAATTTGAGTGTTGCTCTCTGTTGGTTTTCAACCATAACTGATGCCTCCATTATACCTGTCCACACTTACTCATCCTTGTTAGAGTCTGCATCAAATGTCTTGATTTTATTAATAGTCCAATGTTTTGTCTGCACAGCTGAAAAAGATGAAAGTTGAAATTGCAGAGCTCTCTAAAAATCCCGAAGGCTTACTGCTGGAGGCTATCCATTCTGCTGGTTTTCTTGGTCCATTGGCGAATCCTCTTTTGGCTCCAGAATCATCACTAGATAGACTGAATGGTGACATTTTAGAGGAATTTGTGGCTGTAAGACCATGGAACTTTATGAATACTGAACATTTGTTAATATGCTATGCACCTTTTTACGTTCATTAAACTTTGTGTTCTCCTCTCTGTCTATTCTTTTACTTGTTGATTTCTGATGTGGAATTTCAGAAGCATTACACAGCTCCTAGGATGGTCCTTGCTGCATCCGGTGTTGAATTTGAGGAGCTTATCTCTGTTGCGGAGCCACTGCTTTCTGACCTCCCACGGACTCCACAGACTGATGAGCCAAAATCTTTGTATGTTGGAGGGGATTACCGCAAACAAGCTGCTTCACAGGTCTATATTATTTAGCACCCATTGATTTATCTTTTACCTTCTCTTTTTTTGTTTTTTTTCCCATCATTAATATAATTTATATTTTATTTATCCAAATTTTCTTTTAATGCTACTTACATGTGTGACTTCGTATGAGGCCAGATGGCACATGTTGCTCTAGCTTTTGAAGCCAGTGGGGGATGGCATAAAGAGAAAGATGCTATAATGCTGACTGTTCTTCAGGTTCTGCATGTTGACTTTGCTCTCCTAGTTTGTGCATGGAATTGTCTTTCTTATTCCTTGGCTGCCTTATACATCCTGTCTTTAGTGTATCAGTTTTGCATTTCATTAGAACAAATGGAGTGTATAATAGTCATAATACTCTTTACAGATGCTTCTGGGAGGAGGTGGCTCATTCTCTGCAGGGGGCCCTGGAAAAGGGATGCACTCACGACTTTGTAAGTTGCATACTTGCTCCTCTCTGTTGTTACTATAGCCTAATTACTTGCTTTTGTACCATTTAGCTCTCTGACTCCTGTGTAATTTTGCCAGTTCCTGCATATTATACCAAAATGTTAGTTCATGCTTACATTTTTTTTAATGCATTTGAACACAGATCTCCGTGTCTTGAGCAAGCATCCAGAACTCCAATCGTTCTCTGCATTCAACAGCATCTTCAATAAAACTGGATTGTTCGGCATCTATGCTAGCTGTGTAAGACCAATGGCATATGTAGTTTTGTGTTTAATTTTTTCCTGATGAACTATGCTGTTCTGGTTTTTTTGTTTTTTTTGAAACAGTTGTGTGAGTTTTGTGCACATCCTTGCTTGTGTGCGCTGTTTTACTTGAGATCCTTTTGTTGCCTAACTTTGATGTTGTTAACAATACTTGTCTGGCTTTTCTGTTCATGATGTGCATGCCATCATACATAGCCCTTGAGTGACATAATGCATACTGTCAGTACATATTTAGTCTGTTAATTGCTTATAAATTAGTTGGGTGGGGATAACCTTGGAGAAGTTTGCAATTTTTTTTTCTTTTTATATGGATATTGTTGATGGTACTCAGAGCATGATGTCTTCCATTGAGTTCAGGGCCCAAACTTTGTGCATAAAGCAGTTGATTTAGCAGTGGCGGAACTAATTGCTATTGCTACACCTGGACAAGGTTTCCCTTTTGCACCTCATTCTGTGTATTGGACAGGCTACTTCTGCCTCTGTAGCATTCTTGATAGAGCTCCTTCTCCTCCCCGCCTCACTTCTTTTTGTTGCAGTTACCCAGGAACAGCTTAATCGTGCTAAAGAGTCCACAAAATCTGCAGTTCTGTTTAATCTTGAATCTAGGGTACTCTCTCCCTCTCCCTCTCCCTCTCTCTCTCTCCAGGCCTTTGTGTTTGCTTTGTCTAGGGCCCCTTGGCCATTGCACTTCACTGTACCCTCTCAATACCTCTTTTCTGGTTCGTTTTGTAGTTTCTTTTTGTTTATTATGGTTATGATTGTGCTTGGCACAGATGATTGTAGCCGAAGATATTGGGAGACAGTTTTTGACGTACGGAGAAAGGTATTGGAAGAGCATTATGCACCCTTATTCTCAATCTACAATTCTGTGATCAGAGGTCACCTTTTTTTGGTATTCTTGCTTCTTATTACTGGTGTTGTATGCATGTAAACAAGCATGCCTTTCAGAATATGCCCACACTATTAGGTTCCCTCTCATTGTAGTTATCTTCTGGAGAGTGAAGAATTTATCCCAAAATTTGTAGTGGTTCAGCAATCAAAGCATCAGGCTTCTTTTTAGAGTGTGTCCATAATTCTGGTTGAGAGTGAAGAATTTATCCCAAAATTTGTAGTGGTTCAGCAATCAAAGCATCAGGCTTCTTTTTAGAGTGTGTCCATAATTCTGGTTAAAGCTCAACAATTATTTTCAGAAACTCATTTCTTTGGCAGAGAAGAGGGGGATGTCGCAGGGCAAGGCCTTTACCCCTATATAACTAGATTTCAGAATTCCTTGTGGATTATTTCATTATGGACAGTAAAGAAAGGTTTCTTGAAGTGGGGGACAAGAAGTATTTGAAAATATTTTTTTCTTATATTATTTTTTGCATAAAGCGTCTGCTCTCCAGATTCAAACTTGTGCTTTGTGTTTGAAGATTGTGCACCAGCAAGGACTCCTAGAATTTATAATAGTTGATTTTACCTTTGTCTTTTTAATTTGCTGTTAATTTTGCCTTACGAAACGAATCTAAACCTCATTTTGGTGATATGACTATTTCTCATCTTCTCAGGAAGCCTGTGGAACACTTTCTGAAGGTTGTGGATGAAATCACATTGGATGACATTACTTCCATTGGATGCTCGCTGATAAGGTCACCTCTAACAATGGCATCTTATGGGGATGGTAATGCCTAATTTTTAATTGTAACTGAAAGGAAATGTCTAATTTTCATCAAGTTATTGGATGTTTCGGTTGTTGGCACTATAATCGCACTGTAACTTTTTTGTTCTTTGGTGGCAGTCCTTAACGTCCCCAGCTATGAAAGCGTTAGCTCCAGGTTTGAACGGAGAGGAAAGTAAGAAGCTGTACTATCGGCCAACATCTTTGGACCAAGTGACCACGTTGGAGCCCTTCTCATTTTGTTTCATTTGTTGAATAAAGGAATATGGTAAAGAAACTGGTCCATATGAATAGGGAGAAATACAATCCATGGAAAACTATAACCATCAGATTTGTAATGACCTGTTGGGAATTTGGATGGATCGTGAGTGTTCATGATTATTGATCATGTAAAGTTTTGGATATTAGTTTTCTTCTGTCCCCTTAATTTTACTTCAAATGGAAGTGAAGGAAATTGAGCTATGATTTGTTATTTACATATCCCAAATAAAAACTCACGATCTTGTCTCTGTGTTTGTTCTTGCCTCGGCGGCTGGTCTATTCTATTTATTTAATTTAGCACAATTGTACGATATATGAACACATTAATTACTACATCAAATATTTTCTTTTATAGTTCCTCGTGCTAAATTTGTTGCAATACCCAATCGCGTTCCTAGGCAATGTCGAATCTGTTCTGATTGTTCTGAGCAAGCGAATGGCTCCATAATGACAAACTAAATTAACGAAGGAAATTTTGAAGTGCTTCTAATGCCCATGTGCATTTCTACTTTTCGTTGAGGGTGTATGGGAGTGATATTAGTTGGTTTTAAGTGTTTTATTTCAAAAAAAGATGTATTAAAATAATAATTTTTTATTTTTTAAAATTTATTTTTGATATCAATGTATTTATAAATATAAAAAATATATATATTTTTTTAAAAAAAAAAATTGAATTTTTGATCAATCTCTATTAAGACCACAATCTCAAACAAAGGCTTAAAGACGATAGAGAAAGAGTGTACATGTAGTGTCATTCTTCATCTGCCTATAGAAAGGAACTTGAGAAGAACTGTCATCTTGTTGAACCTCACAGCAGGCTTTAAGGAAGTGGAAGAAAAAGAATTGAATCGTCAAAATGGCTTGCAGGTTATTGGCGAGATGCTTGCTAAGAGGTTGCCATCCTAATATTGTAACTAACTTGCAACATCTTGGTTCTCTCAAGAGGAATGGGAGAATTGCTGAAGCTATGGATTTGCATGAAAAAACTTAAAACACCAAGGTTTAACTCCTAATTCCATAACATCTCCAGTGCTTGAACCATTGCAAAGTCATTCATATGGAAATGTTAAGAGCTTGCAGGCAGAATCCAATCACAGGTTGGGTTGTTGGCTCTATAAGGTGAGGAAGATGATCATAACGGCCACCCTAAGGTAGGTGGGGATAGAAATATCCCGCATATAATTCAATGACTGATGATGACTAATTTCCTGGATGCCTTTTTACGTGCTTAAATCTGTTTTTGGTAAGGCAACCACATTGGTTTGGTGGATTGGATGCTAAATTTCAATAGATATTTTTTTCTCCCTCAATATGCTTTTGAAAATATGATTTGTTAGCGCCAAGGAATAGCATTACTTTAAGCAAGATTAATAATCACCACATTGTTTCTTTAAAAGAATTCCTTCCTAATTATTGCAAAATAAGCAATAAATTGATATATGACAGGGTTGTAACTTAGGCTCAAAACTAAAAAGACAAAAACCAACAAAAAAGATGAATTGAGAGCCTAAATTGATAAAAAAAAAAAAAAATTGGATTCAAAACAAAGTTTAAGGTAAGTTGGTCTAAAATCGAGACAAACAACTTGATAAACAAAGTTGCTAAAATCAAGAGCAAGAGAGAGGAGAAGAAGAGGCCTAACTAGGCCTAACAAGCGGCCCAACCAAAAGGAAAAGGAGGGCCAAACGAGGAAGAGAAGAAAAAGGGGGGGAAAAATACTAAGCCCCCAACTCCAACAAAAAAAAAAGAAGAAAAATGAACAAAACCGAAGAAAAAGGGGGGGGGGGAATACTAAGCCCCCCAACTCCAACAAAAAAAAAAAGAAGAAAAATGAACAAAATCTACTCTAACATAAGTTCAATTCAAAGCTCGTAGATCCTTTCATGTTTCAAAGAAATCTCCTTATGGCACATTAAACAATGTTTATGAACGCTTATGTAATCATAATTGCCTCTTGAATGCTTTATCTTTCAAGTTATCGATATAACACCTACTTGAATGTCTTATTTCACAAGATAATAGGATGAACGCCTCCATCATCAATTCTTTTCACATGATAATTGCATGATCATTTACGATAAAATAATAATTCTCTATAATTACTCCAATAAGTAGATTAAATAGATTCTCTAAAACATTACTGCCTATAGTACAAATATATATGATCCTTAGGTGTATAAATACTTAATAATCACTAGTACAAAGAAAAAAACATAACAAATCACAACATACACCTTTAAATACGATTACCTATGCAAAACACTCTTATGCATTTTTTGCTTCACTTTTTATATATAACATTTCTCTCTCTACTTTGCTAACTCAAGCATCATAGAATTTCATATTTCATAAAGAAGATTTGCTTTATAATAGTATATAAACCATGACCTGACTTAACTTTTAAAAAAAGTTCTTTAAAGTCTATTAAACAATTATAGAAAGGCCAATAATCATTTAAAAACTTTTTAACTTCATTAGTGACATCATTTATAGGAGTTAGAATAAAAACTATTTCATTCCTTTTATATATTTCTAAATTTTATCCATGACTAACAATTTAGAAATACCAAAACATAAAAGAGTGGTCAATCTTTATATCATACAGATATCAACTCTTCTGGACCTTCATCAAATAACAAAGAAAAATAAAATGAAGAAATGATGCAACCATTAGCTTTGTTATTCGCACCACCAAACACATGTATGCAACTTCATTTTATGAAATGAACAAGTAAAATAAAATGTATAAAAGTAGGCAAGAGTATCATCGGTCTATAACCCTACCATAAAGTTGCCTTTACTGCAAAAATGAAAGTTCTCAAATAAGGTCTTCAAATGGTGATTTCTAAAAGCCTAAAAGTAAAGCTTTAGTATGTCATAGCCATAAGAATCACCATTGCTATCACTCTCCTTCCTTTAAATCTTGCTCAAGCATTCCTAAGTGAAAAAGAAAGGACTGTGACATGAGGAAATTATGCACACTTTAAAGGATGGCTACAATCTATTATATAGACCCCATTAGGTGAGGGGCTTCTTAATATGTAAATGAGTATTGGACACCTATCTCTCCAATAATTTCATCTTTATAAAAATATACTTAGAAAAATATGATAATTCAATGACCTAAGAGAATATGTATAAATATATGAAGAAATTCATACCTAATCATACAAGATAACAATATCATTTGTAAAATCCTTTTGAGCATATTTTATGAATTTGTTCTAGCATGGTATCATAGCTTGAAGCTCAGTTTTATTCTTGACTTCAGCAATTTATATGTCAAGCTTATTGCCTATTTCAACACAAGTATACACATTAAAAAAAATATATAAATTAAGCTCTTCACCATTACCTAGTGAGAAAATAAAAACTCCAAAGCATATTTAAGGAGGTTTAATGAGATGTTCAAGGTGGAGGGTTTACTTGAACCTGTTACTATAAAGGCCTTGATCAATGATCTACAACTATATTAAATGGAAAGGTCTATACGCTTTCCTAGATTGAACTCTCACCAAATTAAATAGGTAATAAAGAACCATTTTTTTTCTAGAGAAGATGAGTGTGGATAGAAAAGGGTATCTTTGAGAATAACCAAAAAAACATTAGTTTTTTGGCAGCCTTAAGGCATTCAAGAATAACCAAAAAAGGTCAATTCATAATCAATTAATATTCTTTGATCACTCCTTTAAATAATACTTCAACAAAAATATTTGTAGTCATTAAAGAAAGATAATTTATGAATATCCATCTCCAATAAAAAAAGACTCCAATACACACAATTCTAAGAAGGTCTACCTCTTTCATAAAAACATGAGTCATGACATCAATGATTGTTATACTCTTAAGAAAGACAAAAAAAAGACATATTAATAAGGGTTACCACTAATAGTTTATCAAAAAAAAATAGCAAGGAGAAGGGCTAACACTTCTAATAAGACACTATCCAAAATTAACATGATATAAGGTGGGATTTTGGTAAGAAAAGATCTGAATAAAAATAAAAAAAGCTTATAATCCTTGAACTTATGGCATAAGCCTATCGAATTCACTCATGAAAATGGAAAAGTGGTGACCTCTCCTTATAAAAACACCTTGGTAATTACTACTAAACTCTGTAATCATACATTGCATAAGGTGTTGGTGGATGGTAGAAGCACAGTTAACATTCTCTTTAAAAAAGTGATGTCATAAATGGGCTTCAATCCCTCTAAATTTACTCTAGTTAAGACTTCTTTAATTGTTATACAAGGGTAGATGTATGCTAGATGTATGCTAGTGAAAGGCACTCTAGGCATACTAATCACCATTAGAAATTATTAAAAATATCATATGTTTTAGCAAATTTTTATAGTAATCAAGATTTATTTAACTTATAACATCATTCTTGGAAGACCTCTCCTTTATGAGATAATTAACACCAAGTATTTGGATATGAAGTTTCCCATTGATAAAAAAATGGTGACAATGAAAGGAAATCATATGGTTTTTAGGAAATACACCTCTATTTTTCTAAGGAAAATAATGTTTTATTAGTTGACCAACACTTAAAAAGAGATTAAGGATGTGTACCAAAACTATTAAATGCTTGTAAGAAGTTAGTCTCTATAAGCAAAGGAGCAACTTGAGAAATCAGATGATTAGTAAATGCATCTCCACTTGTCTTAAAAAAAAAATTATTGGTATACTAACAAGGAATCTTGAAAAAGAGACTAAACATGCATACTAAAGCTATAAAATATTTGGAATAAATTGGTCTTAATGTGCAAATAAGCAACTTGACCACTAGAATTGGGTCCACTTTGAACTTTAGGTAAGAGAAACCCCTAGCAATGTTTCTTAACATCAAAAAAGAGAATTTTTTCTTTAATGACATGCCAAGAATTAGCTCGGATATAACCTTTTATTAGTTGAATGTCAGTCCTCTTTTTTTTCCTCTTATTTACCAAAAAAAAACCTTCATTAAAGAAATGAAATAGTCATCTTTTAGAAAATAGACAAGTTACCACAAGCCAATTTTATTAGCGAGATGTTATAACTCAATTGGCTTGAAAAAACACAATCATAATAAAGAAGTCTAATAATAAAAAAAGAGGAAAATATATGTAGACATAACTAATCTCAACAACACCTTCCCTAAAGAAAATTTCTCCCTACTAAAAATAAATAAACTAGTGGACACCATTGCTGATTTTATGTTTCTCAGTTCCTTAAATGTGAATTCAAGATATCACTAGATACTCATGCACTTTAACAACAAAGAGAATTAATTATTTATCACAAATAAAAGAATGTTTTATTACCAAATTATGCCATTTGGAGTGAAGAATGTTAGGGCTATATATAAAATATAGTTAATGACGCAAAATTGTTCTTTAGATTGCTAATTTTAGGTTTTGAAGAAAGTTTGCATCTTAACCCAATAACAACCTTACCTTGGATAACCAAAGTTATATGAAATTGATCGCCCCAACCTTACGCCTAAAGCAAGATGTGAACAAGAAGTATAAATCATAACAAAGTTGATCAATCATTCAAAAATTTTGCAAGTTCAATCAAGAACTTAATATAAGAATCATTCAACCAAACAAAGAGAAATAAGCATACAATATGAAAAAACTTTTAGATAAAATTCATCAATTTCAAAAATTATTGGTTTGTATAGTAAAAAATAACCCTGATTTGACATAATGGGCACAAACTAGATAAATAAGCCTTAACACATTAAAAGCCTCAAATAACTAAAATAATAAAATAAAACCAACCCAAATAACCCTTAAATGATTTAGGCCTTATAAAAAACTAAAATATAAATAAATAATAGCTCAGTAATTAAAACAAATCCAAGTCTAGTTTTGTAATTTGCTAGCAGAATTAAAGCCCAACTTTAAATGAATAGTTTCCCTCGTATTGATGAAGTATAAGGTCTACCATGTCACCGGAAATTTATGGATGTCCACTTTCCAATTCAATTAGAATCGCATCAAAATTTATTTTGTAGCTCTAGTAATGATTATTTTTTAAAAATGTTTATCCCTTGAAAAGATAAAATATAAGTTAAAGAAGATATATGAAGGGGTTTGTGGCATTTATGTAATAGCAGGGGCTCTGGTCACTCAAATTATATGATTAAGATTTTATTGGCTAACTATTGTTTAGGATGAAAAAGACTTGGTGAAGAAATATGATAAATACTAAAAGTTCTCTCTAGTACCTCGCCAACCCTTCAAATATAACCACTATCATCTTGCCTTAGCCTTTCTCCTAGTAAAGAATAAGTTTCTTAGGTTCATTCTCTAATATATTAGGTAAAAGATAGTTTTTCTTAGTTACGACATAAAGCTTCACTAAATAGGTAAAGGTTAAAGCTTTAGTTGAGATAATAACCAACAAAGTTTTCTTATTTTTATGGGAAAAATAGCATATATAGGTTTAGGCTTTATAAGGACTTGATTACTGATAATGGTACTCAATTTGATAACAAAAAGATAAAGGAACAGTATTAGAGGCTTTATATTAAACATAATTTTTCCTCTATTTATAATCCTTAAACTAATAAACAAGTAGAAGTCATAAACAAAATTCTTTCAAATGGACTTAACAAAAGATAAAATAAGTAAAAAAAAAAAAAAAGAATGAGTTGAACTCCTTTATGAAATCTTATAGGGGTTATAGGACTATTTAAAAAACATTTATGAGATAAACACCTTTTCTCTTTTCTTATGGTACCGAGGTAGTAATACATATAGAGATAGGGTGCCTAAGTTTTTAATTGTTGCACTTCTTTTATGAAGAAAATAAGAGAGAACGCATGGAAAAACAAGACTTAGTAAATGAAGCCTGATTAACAGCATATATAAAGAATGAGACCTTCAAGAACAAAACATATTGGTACCCTAATGCCAAAGTTAAAAACAAGTGATTTAAAATGGAAGACTTAGTATTGAAAAAACTTGAGGCAATATATAGATTTGAAAAAAAGAAAAGAAAAGGCAAAACAACCTTGAAATGAGATGGCTTGTACAATGTTACTAGAGTAATCAAAACTAACACATATCATCTCCAAGACATGAAAAGAAAACAATCTCCCTCACACTTAGTATTTAGATCACTTAGAAAAATATTCTTAGTAAACATATTTTGTACTTCTTCATGAATAAAAAGATCTTAAGACTAGTTGATTAGTACTTAAAAATATATTTTTATCAAGGTTTTATATCATTATTTTGTACTTAAAGTATTAATAACCCCTTAATTAGAGTATGCTTTATAATATTGAAACGACCAAAAGATTGATGTCTTCTTCCAAGTCTAGGAGTGTCGAAGTAATAAATAACTCGGCAAAACGGAGTTTGAACTACAGGGAGGTTAACTATACAAATTATAAATAATAATAATAGTAATAATGATGATGCTAGTGGTAGTGGTGGTTTACAGAGGACTTTGAGATGTAAGATTAATTTGAAAATTAAACAATGATAAAAACAATTGTTACGATTAAAGGATCCATTAATGGTATTTCAAACAAGCATAGTGATTAGTACTTAAAAGTGTATTTTTATCATGCTTTTATATCATCATTTTGCACTTGAAGTATCAATAACTCCTTAACTAAAGCATGTTTTATAATAACATATCTAATAATATAAGATACCTTTAATTTATGGTAAATGCTCATTTTAAATACAACCCTATCACATAGTATAAACTATTTTTATTACTCAACTAGAAACCACACACAAAGGAGATTCCAATCAGATTATAAATTGTTAACATGATTACATTAGTTATCTTATTTGAATAATTCTTATACTTGTAAATGTTGTGAGGTATTTATTCATGATTATAACTTATGTTAACAACAAATCAAGTTCCTTTCATAGCACAAGTGTCAGTTATACCACACAGTTGGGCTATAAGAGTGCCAAGTATTTGTTCTACTAAGTGTTCTACAACATAAATCTAGATTAATCATTTAACAAACAAAGTATTAAGAGTGAATAAGATAAGAAATACAAAAATTATTAGTATCAAATATTAAAATCCATGTTGAGTTCATATTATATTTATTCTTACACCATTAGTGTACCATTTTCACATTGACATGATAAACTTAGCTAAACATAATGAAAAAGAGAAACATAGATAAAGAAGATAAGAACATAAATAAGATATAAGTTAAATAAGTAAAGGAAATGAAATGAAAAGTATAAACAAGAGATTAATATAAGCAAAACTTAACCATTACAACAAGAAAGAGAGCAAGAACATGATCTTAATAGGAAACTAAGATGCCTAGAAGGCTAAATAACATGAAATTTGGTGGGTGGAAGGAGAAGATAATTTTCAACAACTTTCATGAAGAAGACCTACTCAATTCTGATGGTAGAAATGATATTTCAACCAGACAAGAGCTTGAGGGCTATCCACCATGTCCACCAACAGCACTACTTAGTATTTTAGACATATCTCGAACTGTAGTGCTCCAAATGCTCTGAAATTTGGTGGGTGGAAGGAAAAGACAATTGCCAACAACTTTCATATAAACACTTTGCCAAATTTTGATTGCATTAATGTTATTTCATCCAGCCAAAATGCTTGAGTGCTGCTGTCCACCAAGTACACTAAATCAATAGTTGGCCACTACATCAATAATCAATTACCAAATAAATAGTTCTAAATTTTAGCCTATAAAAGGAGGTGTTTTCCATTCATTTAGGCATCTTGTTTTTCAGGTCAAGATTATGTTCTTACTCTCTCTCTTTATATTTTTGTAATGCTTAAATTTTGCGTTCATTAATCTCTTGTTCATGCTTTTCATTTCCTTTACTATACTTAGTTAACTTATATCATGTTAATGTTCTTATATTCTTTATTTATGCTTTCCTTCTTCATAATGTCCAACTAAGTTAGTTAATTATATCAAGGTGAAAAGGTTTCACTAATGGTGTTGAAATAAGTATAATATAAACTCAATATGGAC
>NW_011500069.1:37654-38022 GCF_000495115.2 Populus euphratica
ATTGTTGTTGTTGTTATTTATAATTTATATAGTTAACTTTTTAATGGTTCGACCCGGGTCTTGCTGGCTTATTTATTACTTTGATACTCCTGCACTTAAGCTAAGACATCAACTCTTTGATCGTATCAAGTTTTTAGCGTCGTTGCCAAGAAGGTAAATTCTTGTATAAATTATAATATTTATTTTATTTTCACTTTTCACTTTTCTTGTATTTAACTTTTGTTTTTTTTGTTTTGTTTTCTTCTTCCTTTTATTTTCTTTCTACGTGTGTATGAGAGTTTGGTCACGTACATTAAGTGGTAGACTTTGTAGGGTATCCTCGTTATTTTTAGAAAAAATGCCCGAAGAAGATAATCAATCACTTCATA
>NW_011500069.1:38470-43688 GCF_000495115.2 Populus euphratica
CATGATTATAACTTATGTTAACAACAAATCAAGTTCCTTTCATAGCTCAGGTGTCGGTTATAATTGATTGACCAACTACAATCTTTCACTCTTATAATTGATCCCTCCATGAGTCGCATAAATTGGTCAACTAAGGAAAGTTGTAAAAAGCTTAGATTGAATTTGAGCCTTCGTTTGTGAAACCTTGTGTTTTATTATTTTATTTTGTTATTTCTTATATCTGTTTAAGTGTGTTTCAGGTTTGTCAGTATTCGTTATTTCAGGTGATGTCTTCTATACTGTATCTTTTTATCTTAGGACATTGAGAACAATGTCTCATTTTGGTTGGCGGGGACACGTAGTAGTTGATATTTTTTAAAAAATTAACTAACTGTGTTTTCTATTTACAAAACCATTGTTACTAAGATGGCAGAATAAGGGAATTCTTTTGTTAAAATGACTCTTGAGACACATCCTAGTAAATATTCTTAACAAGGTCTATCAGAATACTTCTTAAAATATTCAGGTTTATAAACTTTCACATTATTATCAATTGATTCTACTCATATACTCATTTAACAAGTATTTTTAAACTTTCATTTTCACACACAAACTTTAACATATGATTGTGGGTTGCATATTGGATTATTACATTATTTATATTCTTTTATTAAAGGTAACAACTAAAGAAAAAGGATAGTATATAATTTGCTAAAAAAACAAAAAAAATGATAATAAATGTAATTACATAAATAAATAAAAACGTAGATAAATTTGATTTCATAACCTTCCTAACCTAAGTAATTAAGCCTGAAAGGGGTGTTTTAACACCTAATGCCCTAAGACCAACTAGTCTAGGAGTCATTAGCTGAACGCTCATTACATGGGTTAAAGATGCATTGTGTTTTAAGTTATATGTATATATATATATAAAATTCCAACCCAAGGAAGTTAACCTTAAACATTAGAATAGAATATTGTTTTCTTCTAATAAAAGCCGCATCATCTATGTTATCATACCTTGAGCATATAAAAAAAAAAAGTTTATTAATATCTTGTTTCAACAGTATGAAGCAGATATATATAAATTTAATGAAAGTTTATTTACTTGGATATATTAATGGAAGATAAATGATGAATGCCTTACTTTATGGAACTTGCAAATTAGTTTTCTATTTTAATGCTTTGATTACTAGGGACTAGTAATAAGTTGGTTGATGGGTGTGATTAGTACTTAAAAGTATATTTTTATCAAGGTTTTATATCATTATTTTGCACTTGAAGTATCAATAATTCCTTAACTAGAGCATATTTTATAATAACAATTCTGATAATAAAAGATGCTTTTAATTTATGTTAAATGCTCATTTTAAATGCGGGTATTCTCATAATTCAAAGGATTGATTGTTGTGATTAACTATTGGAAGTGAAAGGACAAAGAAAAGGTTAAACTTAGAAAGGAGATGCCAATTCAATTCAAATTCGAATATTGTTCAGTCATTGGGTCATATCTAGAGCTATAGATCTTGGATTTCAGTTTGGTTTATATGGCTAGAAAGATGAGAAATAGACTTACAACTTTCATGCTAAGTAAAGATCCAAATCTGCCATTTTTAAATTCAAATTTTAGCTACAAAAGAGAAGTCAGAATTTGTCCTGCAATCCAGCCTGAATACTACTCATAGTTTTACCCATAACTAGAGTTATAGAAGGTCAAATGATATAAAATTTAGTGGGTGGAAGTAAAAGATAATTTCCAACAACTTTTATGAAGAAGTCCTACTCAAATTCTGATAGTAGAAATGACATTTCATCTAGACGAGAACTTGAGAGCTATCCACCACGTCCATCAGCAACACTACTCAGTATTTTAGATATATCTTGAGCTGTAGTGCTCCAAATGATCTAAAATTTGATGGGTGGAAGAAAATGATAATTTTCAATAACTTTCATGAAGAATACTTTACCAAATTTTGATTGTATCAATGTCATTTCATCCAGCCAAAATGATTGAGTCTTGTTGTCCACCAAGTCCACTAAATCAATAGTTGGCCACTACATCAATAATCAATTACCAAATAAATAGTTTTGAAATTTAGCCTATAAAAAAAGGCATTTGCCATTCATTTAGTCCATGTTCTTTCTCTCTCTCTTTATATTTTTGTAATGCTTAAGTTTTGCTTTCATTAATCTCTTGTTCATGCTTTTCATTTCATTTACTATACTTAGTTAACTTATATCATGTTTATATTCTTATATTCTTTATTTATGTTTTTCTCCTTCATAATATCTAGTTAAGTTAATTATGTCAAGGTGAAAATGTTTCACTAATGGTGTTAGGATAAGTATAATATAAACTCAATATGGACTTCAATGCTTATATCTTAAACAACTTGCTATTAACATGTCGTATTATTTTTATCTTATTAATTCTTAATACCTTACTTGTTTATTGGTTAATCTAGATTTGTGTTGCATAACACTTGGTACATCAAATACTTGATCCTTTATAGTATTTGGCTGACATCGTTATTATGAGAGGAACTTGGTTTGTTGTAAACATAAGTTAGCATCATGAATACTTGATAAAATTTATAAGTATGGTGTTACGTAAATAAAATAATTACTATGATCATGTTGATAATTTATAAAGAGTTTATACTTTACTTATCTCTAATACTATTAGTGAATCATCTAACCTTGACATTTGTTTTTATCATTGTATAATCTTCACATTCATCTTACGTCTCAAAGTTCTCTTTAACTCATTACCACCACCACCACCATCATCATCATCATTGTTGTTGTTATTGTTGTTGTTGTTATTTATAATTTATATGGTTAACTTCCTTGTGGTTCGACCCTAGTCTTGCTGATTTATTTATTACTTTGATACTCCTACACTTGGGTTAAGACATCAATTCTTTGATCGTATCAAGCTGGGGCGAGGACTTCGAACACAGCAGATAGGTGTCGAACACGTATAAAATTATTAAATTAGGGCATTATTAATATTATTGGAAATTATTTCTTTGTCTTCAACATAGTTTTGTAAAATAAGTGAATAAATAAATAATAAAAGGAAAGAAAAAATATGGACAAAAAATCATGATCAACTGCTCCTGAATGAAAGCTAATGATATCAAGGGACCCTTGACATCAACATTAATGAATGACAAATTAAAGTATCTAAAAAATTTTGATTAGCTATTTCAGGTTTGGATAGCTAATGATATTAATGTGTCGTATTGATATTGGCATTTATATGGAACTTGATTAATTGCTCTTGAATGGAGACTAATGATGTCAAGGGGTTTTTGACATCAGCATTTTTGAAAGATGAATTAAGGTATCTGCAAGGGTTTGATTAGTTATTTCATGCTAGGATAACTAATGATATCAATAGGTTACATTGATATCGACATTAGTTTTTTTAAATATCTTTAGTCGATCCTAGGTAAAGCAGACTAATTATGCTAGTAGGTTAATTAGGATCGGCATAACCTTAAAGATTGAGAGAATGAAAATAAACTTGATTAACTAGTTTTGGTAATTAAAAAATAAAATAATATCAAAGGAGTACCTTGATATCACTAGATTGTATTTGGATTTAATAGCTAGGAATAAAAACAAATTATACTAGTAATATAATATTAGCATACCTTTAATGAATCCTTCTTGAGATAAAGGGAAATGTTACTCATAAATGATTGACAATGTTGTTTTTTTAGTATTTGATTATTCCAATGTAATAATTATTATTTATAGCTGATTTATTTATAATAATATTTTTGTTACAATTTTTCAAGGTCATCTCATTTACATCAGGAGTAGTCGTTATCCTATTCTATTTTCGTAATTATAGACAAGAAAAAATATGTATAGTTTTGGGATCAACTATAATTTACTTAATCATGTAATAATAACGTTAAATCTCTAGTTTTGATACATAGATACAAATGAATATCACTATTATGATTTTCTATGCATATGCTTTAATCTTTATTTTCCTTATGACGCATAACCACTTGTAAGTATATTCATATGGATATGGGTGAAATAATGAGCACCATTAATGTGGTTTGAGATCTAAGATGATTAGATTAGGAATGGAAAATATGAATAGAAGTGTAATAGAACACAATCGATAACTTGGACATTTCAATATAGAGGAGATTCTGCCAAAATTCCAATAAATTATATATATAAAAAAATTATATGTTGTAATAAACATGATTGTGTGTTTGTCCCGATAATTAGGATAGTTATAATTGGTATTAGAGTATCAGGTTGTTATTCTTAGGTTGAGAATGCTGATGTGATTTTAAAATGAATTTCAGGATGGTTCGAACAAGATAAGGAACCATAATTGATTCAACTCTAGTACAGGATGAAGAGTCAGTTTTACAATATGAGGGTAATTAAGAGAAGGATCCATTAGTAGATATTACCTCACATATACCTGCATCATTTGTACATTATGAAAGAGGGCATTAAAATGATTATGTCTCTAACCAAGCAAAGGTATCAATGTTTGGGGCAGCTAATAGATAGGGACCAGCTAATAGGCCCTCACAAATGGCGTCAGTTATTATGTCTAATCCTTATTTAGACCCTGCCTTATTAAAACAGCTAATTAAGACGATGGTAATAGGGATGGCTAAAGTATCTAGTATAACTCCTAGAATGGAGAAAATAACGACTTTGGTATATTAGGTAAAAGGGCATAAAGGAAATGAGTTGTGTAACATGCTCAAAAGAGGAAGATGCTAAGGTCACATAATATTGGTTAAGGAAGATAGAGAGGGTAATGAATCAAATTCATATGCCATAAGAATTACATGTTAATTGTGTGATTTAGTTGTTATTCGAGAGTGTCAATTCTTAGTGGGAGGCTATTACAGTGAGGAGATTAAAGGAGTGCTAATATGAAGGACATTCAGGAAGAATTTGAAAAGCAATATTATTCATGGCAACATAGAAAGGAAAAGGAACATGAATTTTTACACTTGAAATAAAGAGAGATGATTGTCCTGGAGTATAAGAGAAAGTTCTAGAACTTGTCCACCTATGCTTCTATATATCTCTGATTAGTACTTAAAAGTGCATTTTTATCAAGGTTTTATATCATCATTTTGCACTTGAAGTATCAATAACTCCTTAACCAAAGCATGTTTTATAATAATATATTTAATAATATAAGATACCTTTAATTTATAGTAAATGTTCATTTTAAATG
>NW_011500069.1:43900-44104 GCF_000495115.2 Populus euphratica
AGACATAGGCCTACAACTTTCATATGGAGCCCAAGATCTAAAAAGTCCATTTTCAAGTCCAAATTATTGCAACAACAAAGAAGCCCGAAGCTGTCCTTCAGTATTTTAAATACAAATCACAATATACCACTAGTAAATTATAATAATATTTATCAACAAAATATTTCTCTTGATATGTCTGTCTATGTATTTATGGTTAGAAAA
>NW_011500069.1:49968-102885 GCF_000495115.2 Populus euphratica
TATTGTTATTGTTATTGTTGTTGTATTATTGTTATTTATAATTTGTACAATTAACCTCCCTGTGGTTCGACCCCGGTCTTGCCGAGTTATTTATTACTTCGACACTCCTGCACTTGGGAGAAGACATCAATCTTTTAGTCGTGTCAATCTCTCTATTAAGCATTATCTAATAAAGAGGTTTCATAATGGATTTAGATAGGAATTGAAGATGCTTTTGATAGTTATGAAATTTTAATCAGTTTGGGAGTTAATATGGGTTGTTTAGGGTATAGAGAAGATGAATCGAGATTAGGGCTGGATTAGGAATAGATAATTGAGTAAAAAAAGAGGGAGTTTGTATTTTCTACTAATAGGCCTCCTCTTTCAAAGAAAGGGAGAGGTGGATTGTCATCTGGACAATTTTAAAAAAAAAAAAGGAAAAACAAATTCAAGGGGTAATCTAGGGAGATATAAGCAAATTAGTGGTAAAGGATGTGCAGGTGGTCAGGGTTGTTAGAGGGAAAGTATGGTGGTTGGTTCTATAAAATAAAAGGGATGCACTTACCCATTATGTATCAAATGTGGCAAAAAACAACCTAGAGATTGTTCAATGGCACCTGAGAGGTGTTAGGTAAGCAGTTTTTATTATGGAAATATAAGCTACGAAAAGAAAAAGTGCCCCTATAGGGCTATAAAGTTAGCATAAGATTAAAGAGTTGTTATATAGAATCAACAACAACCTATTATGATTGATCAACCAGTGAGGCCTCTTAGTCAGGAGCGAGTGCTACTATGGGCTGACCTAGGTTTTAGGAGGAAAGGATTTGGAGTAGGATATATCACATGACCTAGAAGGATGTGAGAGCTGTACCAAACATTATGGCTAGTATGTTACAATTAGAATTGATGTAAGTTTATGTTTTATTTGATCCTAGAGCTAGTCATTCTTTTATTTCATGTTGAATTGAAAATGACGTGTATATGTTGCCTAGTAAAATGAATATGTGGGTAATTGTTAGTGCATCTCTAGGAGAAAACATAGACATTGATAATATTTACAAAGGAATAAAATTATATATTAAAGGGTTAGAAATAAGGGTAGAATTAATGCCTTTAGAATTATATGACTTCGGTTTGATTTTGGGTACGAACTAGTTAAGTGAACATCAAGCATCCAAAAAGTAGGTGAGAAAAGGGTAGTGTTTAGGGGGGAGAGAAAAAATAATACCTAGTTGTTTAATCTCAGTGGTGACAGCTAAGAAATTAAACAGGAATGGATGTCCACTTTATTTAACTCATGTGAAAGAGTTGAGAAAGGGTAGTGTAGAGTTGACAATCATTTTTATTGTGAGGGAATTTCAAAATATGTTTTCGGAGGAATTACCTAGACTACTAGTGAGAGAAATTGAAGTAAACTCTCTCAAGGACCACCTCTACAATTTTTTTATAGGATGACACGTACAAGTTATCAATATGATGCCTATTTTGATGTCTTGTTTTACAAGTTAACAGGATGAGTGCTTTCATGGACAAATTATTTTATAGAATAGTTACATGGTTGTTCATGATAAAGCAATTATTTTTTATGATTATTTTTATGGGTATGTTAGGCAAAATGGTTATTGCCTTACTACTCATAGTGCAAATACATATGATCCCTATGTGTGTATAAATACACAAGGATATATATATATATATATATGAAAAAAAAAATAACAAATCACAATATATGCCTTTAGATGTAATCATCTAAATAAAATACTCTCTTATATTTTTATTTTTTTATACCTTATATTTCTCTATGTACTTTATTAACTTAACTATTAAAGGGTTTTTGATTTTATAAAAGAGACTTGTTTTACAAGAGTACATAAATTATAACTCATTGCAACATAAAAAAAAAATCCTTAAGGCCCATCAAACATTATGAAAAGGCCTAGAATCATTTAAAGTTTTTCTTATTAAGTTAGAATCTTTAGTGTAATGATACAAAAAAAAAATCTTATTTCTAATATAAAAGAAGCGTGATTTCTCTAATGCTAAACAAGAATACTCTAACCAAGAATTCTCTCTTTCCTAATTTAGGAAGAAAAAACTCTTTTTGATAAAGGGTTTATTTATGACTTCTTATCATATATTTTCTTAACTGCTTAAATTATTTTCTTTCACTTTATATTTTTTCTCTATTTGGTTTTAATCGTCACAACTAAAAGAAAAGTTGATCTCGCTCAATTCATGATGGTGGCTCTTTATGGAGTTTGTCTTGATGTAGCTACAATGTTATTGATTCTCCTAGCTAAAAGTGATTATGATTCTTAAATCCCATATGCTCCTAAACAGCATGATTGTTTTCCACTACCCTCAGGCTCAAGCTCTTCTGATATGACTCTTCTATCAAGCTTCTTAGATTCTAGCACATCTTTGGGACCTAGCTAAACTTTTTTTTACCTCTACTAAAAAGCCTAAATTTTGATTGTGGTGTGTCTTTTCATTCCTTAAACCTCAATATAACAATATTAGGCTCCATGAAAATTTTATTTACTTATTTTATTATTGATTATGTAGATCTTTTTATGAGTTTTATTTTTATTATTGTTTGGATATGATTCTTTTCTATTTGTTTTATTGGTATTAATTTTATTTATAAAAACAATGTTTAGTGTCTTTTTTGAGAAATTAACATTAAGATTGCTATCAAATAAATCTTAATTCTTGTTCTTGGTAATTATAAACAAGGGATGGCATTTAAATTCTAGTTAAGTGAAATTGAAATTAAAAAATAACTTTTATTAGTTATTATTATTAATGTAGTATTGGCTAGGATGAATATAGAGACAATCGTAGATTAACTTTCATTGTTGTTTCCCTTATAGTAAAAATGGAGAGCTAATTGAACTCTTGAATGAAAAACAGATAACTTGTGGAGTGGTAAGACA
The DNA here is from genome assembly GCF_000495115.2 of Populus euphratica. Taxonomy (NCBI): domain Eukaryota; kingdom Viridiplantae; phylum Streptophyta; class Magnoliopsida; order Malpighiales; family Salicaceae; genus Populus; species Populus euphratica. The sequence continues at coordinate 52,884 of NW_011500069.1, forward strand.
TGGCTCTTAGGTTAAAAGTGAAGGATAGGTGTAAGCTCCTAAATGAGTAGGCTTTTATAAGAGCTATGAGCTCTTGATGGTATTGTAGTACTTGAATTATGCAGATACTCCCTCATTAAAGGAGGATTAGTGTTCAATGTGAAAGAAAGGCTCATATTTGATGGGAAGATATATCAAGTTTTATATGTAAAAGGAATCTCATATTGATTAGGAATATGAAGCTTAAAGTGCTTATATATATATATATAAGATAAACCTAAAACTCATTAGTCTAGACTTTTGGGTTAAAGTGGTGTCCAACTTTATGTGTAAGCCCTCACACGTGAAAGATCTTATGGATCATATTGGTTCTAATTCGCTCATTTTAGCTAAAACACAGAATTGAAATTCTTCTCTTTTTATTTAGCTAATTTCTTGCATTGATAAGAACTAAGAAATCAAGTTTCATTCAAACTAATCACTTTGAATAATATTTTTTTTACTTATATTATAAGTCAAGAAAAGCAGTAGGAACTATAATGAACAATATTGTAGTAAGAAATATGAGAATATTTACTTTCATAATCTCATCATTTTGTTTTTTTACTTCATTGTAATTTGATATTTAATCCAATAAAAGATGATAAGTTTTTCATCTTTAAATTTAATGGGATGAATTTCATCTTGATAATATCAAATTGGATCAATATCATGAACAGCAAAATCTGAATTCTCACATTAATTCATCATTAAGAATAGAATAGCATAACTTATAAAGATAAATTATTAGTACCAAATCTAAAAATAGATTTTTAGCCCACTTGAAAATTTTCTTATATATTTTTTACTTTGTTGACCATTCTTTTTTTATATAAAACTATAGATAATCTAGTATATCATGTAAAATCTCTTGGATCACCTTACAAACTGATAATATGGTATATCGTTATCCAAAAACTTTTAATCAAAATAAAACATAAAAAATAGAAAACCAATAAATTTAGAAGATTTTATAGATTCTAAAAAATATTATTAGAAACCCAAATATATTTTGTGCCTGCAATGGCTATAGGAGACCCAAAAGTGTTTAATAGTCATATATTATGTTGCAAAAATTGTCTTTAAAATAAGCTTTGTTGTATTGAATTACTAATGAAGCACAAGTTTCTTTAGGTTTATTTTGTTCCTTTTCAATTTAATTAAAAACATACTTAACTAATAAATTATTCATTAATTACTAAAAAAGCACAGAATTTAAGCCTACTATTATAGATCCCCGACTTGGTCATGTGGATAATACTCAAGGTGATAGTTTGGAATGTGATGAGTGAACAAAATAAAATAAAAAAACATGAAAGTGAATTTTTTTTTCTAGAAAAAAAAGTACATAAAAGTAGAAAGAAAATTTATCAGAATTCAGAAATAGAAAAAAAAAGAGCTAAAAAAAGTCAAAAAAACAATTGATTTAATAAACCGTGCAACTGGTAAAGATTTCATGTAATATAAAAGAGGATTTGGATTAAAGTTTATAGCTTGTGTGATGGTTTTTATAAGCCAATAAATATGAAGTCTTTTTTTTTCTTTAGAAAAAACAAAAAAAAAAATACCCTCAACTAAAGAATTGATATAATTTAACATATGATGTACCATGATTTATCAATATTTTTTTAAAATAAATTTTTAGTGGCTCAAGTCCATTTTAATAATGGCCTAAGCTTTGGGGGGTCTGAAAATAGATTTAGGCCAAGGTCATGTGCATAGGCCCAGATGCCAAGCGCATGGTCTCGTACCTTTAGGCCCTACATCTTTTGAGTTTAGGCCACACACCTAGACGTAGCACCAGACGCACGTACTGGAACCTCTTATGTCCTGCTGTATAGTATAGTTTAAGCCTAGTTTGTTGAGTCTAGACTTGTAGCCTAGACCCAACATGGGATTGTTTTTACTAAATCAAGCTTTTTAGCCTGAATCTTATTCCATCTAAACCTTTATGTGTACAAGAATCTCATAAGACCTTCTATATTTTTATCTTATTAATACAAGTGTAAATGATACTTAACCGGCATCAATGTTTATATTAAATATATTTATTTCTTATTAATGTATATGTAAGAAAACTTTATCCGTAATTAATGTTATCATTATGAAATGACTTCCTACCCCCACCTTTAGATTTTGTCGTCCCTTAGGCCTAGGCCACGTACCTAAACCTAACATCAAATTCATGTCCTAACACCTCTCTAGTCTTATCATGTAGTTTTAGTCTATTATGTTGAGTCTAAACCTGTAGTCTAGGTCCTATAATTTTTTTACTGAATTAGGTTATTTATCTTAAATCATACTCCATTTATAACCTTTGGTGTATAAAAGTCTTTCATTACCTATCGTATTTTCATCTTATTAATACAAGTATAGGGGATATTTATCCATCATCTATATTTATATTAGAGATATTTATTTTTTTATTAATATTATCATAGAAAAAGAACTTTTTAGTCCCCTCACTGAAATAAAAGGACAAGTCATCAGATAGAGGGTTTCTAATATTTTCATTCTTAATATATATACATAAAAATATTTACCGTACAAAACATTTGTTTCATATCAAAACAATACTAAACAATCTTATTTTTAAAATTTAATATTAATTTACATATTTATTGCATTATTTATGTTTATAAAAATTCTGAATTAAATATATAAAGGTTTCTAAATCTATTAGAAGAGATATTTTACAAACATTAGAATTTCTCATTGAGCTACCAACTTTCATAACTATGAAGAATTTATCAAATAACAAGAACACTCCATTAAAGTCATTAAACAACCATAACGAAAATCTTATTTTTAAACAATTCGAATTTTGTAACAACATCAACATAGTGAGTTATAAATCATTGTAAAAGATTAATTATGGATGTTTAAAGGAATTGAAGAACATTTTACTACTTGTGTGTGTGTATAAATTGCATAAATTGATCAAACCAAAGAGCTTTCATTTGATGTAATGTGCCATAAATTGCAGCCCACGAAGGACGCAGACACAAGGAAAAAATCTAAAATTAATGTCATCTCTTGTACAATTTATATGTGAAAACCAAAGAGCTCTCAGCTGGTGTAATAATTAATGTCATCTCTTGTACAATTTATATGTGTTAAACATAGATCAAACCGACAAGTTAATCTAAAATTTAGTTTGATAATTGAATTAGTTTGAATTTATTAAAAAATCAGCTGGTGTAATAATTTAATAAAACCTAGTCCATCTAGAGTATCGATGCTTGACTTGGATAAATCTATACTAGATTTTATATTTTTTTAAATGTGATTTTTTTATATTTTTTTATATATTTTTTTTTTTAGTTAGTTATTAACACTTTTTAAAAATTACTATATAAATATTAGAAAAGTATTTTATTTTTTCAATATAAAATTTAAAACCCTTTAATATATATACTCTATATTTCTAAGAAAAAAATTATTTTTTCAATGTAAGATTTGAAATCCTTTCACATATATATTCTATGTTCACATAAAAAATGTTATGTTTTTTTAATATGAGATTTAAAATCCTTTAGTATATATACTCTATATTCCCAAAAAAAAGTTATTTTTTAAATGTAGGATAAAAAAAAATTGATTTAAATACTTCAACTTAAAAGAATAGTATGATATCTTTTCAATGTGGGATTTGAAATTATTTAGTATATATATTCTATATTCACAAAAAAAAAATTATGTTTTTTCAATATAAGATTTGAAACCTATTAATATATATACTCTTATGTTCTCAAGAAAAAAATTATTTTTTCAATGTGTGATTTGAAATGATTTTATATATATATATATATTTTATGTTCACAAGAAAAAAATTATATTTTTTCAGTGTGAAATAAAAAAACTTTTTAATTTAGATACTTCAATTTAAAAGGATAATATAATATCTTTTCAATGTGGGATTTGAAGCCCTTTAATATATATACTCTATGTTCACAAGAAAGAAGTTATGTTTTTACAATGTGGGATAAAAAAAATTTGGTTTAAATACTTTAACTTAAAAGCATAATATAGTATCTTTTTCAATATGAGATAAAATAACTTTTTAAAATATTTTTTAAATTTTATTATTTACAACATGTATATCTTATATTCACATGGATTTTTTTCCTTAATTTTTTATATAAAATATTAAAATTTTAAATATTTTTTTATTTTTCCAGGTTAACCCGAGTTAATCTATGAAACCTAAAACCCAGCCTCTTAATCAAGTTAACCCCTAGATTGGGTTCAATAACTATGATACAAGTAACTATTGCTTTAAGACTTGTCCATTCCTATATTAATTATAAATTAAGTTATATGTATTAAAAAATCAGGTTCACCTGCTTGGTTTAAAAGAAAAAAATTCAAGCCCACTTATTCTATTATTTTATCAAAGAACAAAAAATAAATGGTAATTTGCTAGGATATTTTTTAGTTGTTGAGAAATTAGGATCTAAATTTTTAAACTTTAAAATTTAAAATTTAAAATTTAAACTTGTTTTTATCTAAAATCATTACTAAAACATTCTAAAAGCCTTAATAAAACCATTTTCAAAACAAAAAACACCCTCTGTTCACTTTTAAAAAAAATAATCAAACCAAATGAGAATTATTCATGGCTCTTTATTTATTTTTTTAGCATGTTTAAAAAAAAAACCACTTTTGTTAAATTTTTCTCCAAAAAAAAAATTCATTGACATAAGACTTTTTTTTCTCGTGACTTTACTCTAAAAGACTTTTTTGTATAGTTAGTCAAACCCTTTCTCTCTCATGTCTTTTTTTCTAGTGACTTTCCCTCTGCTTTCTCAAAATATCATAATTAAAATAAGATAAATAAAATTTAGAATTAAAATGTAAAAACCTAAAATAATAGGGATTAAATATTCATGAATTGAAACTTTAGGGAAAATCAAGTTTTGCCATGTTTTTTAACAATGAAAATGAGAAGATTCTATTTTTTGTGAGTTAATTTTGATTTTGATTTTTCAAAAATTTATTAATTATAATCTAAAAATCTATTTTGTAATAGATCTTTAATTTACCATAGAATCTTCTTTAACAATTAGGTATGTGAGAGCATGCATAGAAACAAATTCACCACATATAACCATGCTAATATAACTTTTAATGATGGAATTTCAAAGAAACACAATTCTATAATTGAATAAGAAAAAAAAATCTAAAAGGAAAAAATAGGTTATGAATAGTACTGCGAATAATTAAATGTGTTGATGAAAAATATTTACTACAATGATTTTGCACATTAAAATAATAGTGTGTTTTATTTTATTAGTAATAATTTTATTCAATGTGGAAATAGTTTTATGAAACTCATTAATAGTAACTATTTATGATTAATTTGATAGTTCACGTGACTAAACTACACATAATATATTATAAAACCTTGAGAGAATGATTGTAAAGCAAAGCAATAATCTTGGTTTTACATTAAAGAGATTTTTAAAACAAGAGGGATTTTCATTCTACAGGACATTGTAATATGTGAGAGGATTAATTATTTTTTGTTGTCTTTTTTCTTACTCCAATCACACAATTTCTTTTTATTTCAAATTGATTCTTCTACATTATATTAGAATTAAATTTTATAATTTATTTTATATATGATTTTCCTGATGTTGAAAATTTTTTTTGATATTGAATTGATGCTCAACTTTGCAAAAAAAATTTCTATTTTAGTGACTAAAAACAAATTAGAGATTAAATTTAAGAATGCGGAAAAGAATGACTTTTTTCTTAAATGCACTTTTAAGTACTAATCAATTCTATTAGAGATTAAATTTAAGAATGTGGAAAAGAATGACTTTTTTCTTGAAAGTCATTGTTTGCCCATTACCTTATGGCAATGTTTGTCTTAAAAGTCTAGAATTTATTTTTGTTCCTATTATTTGCTACTTTTTTTTCCATAACTTTATTTTATTTATTTTTTATCTTTATATTTGGGGAAGAGAAAGAAACTCATTGAAATACAAAGAACAGGAAAAAAAGCCATTAGTTGGCCAAAATACATCTTTAAAAAAAATTATTCTTGGTATCAATGAGTTTTATTTGATGAGAAATATTTTATTAAGGTGTTTTTATACCCTTTATCTTAAAAAAGTAGATTGGCATTGAGAGAAAAGAATTTTATTTTATTTATGTTTTTTGACCAATTTAGAGGCATTTTATTTTGATGAGTTGATTTATTGACATTATAAGAATATTTATTATGTGTTTTTATTAGAAAATGCGTTGAAAATGAATTTTTGAATTAGAAAAAGCTCAATAAAAAAGTAGATGATATGACATATATAATGTATATTTCTTGAAGTCTATCAATTAGGTACGTGTGGGATTGACTTTGTTTATATAAAAATATATCTATTATCAATAAAGATATTTTTTATCTTTAATATTTATTATTTTTTGATTAATGAGTTTAGAGTAAAGATAAAGTATTTGGGATAAAAGTGTTTTGCAAAGAAAAATTATAATATTTTTATAATTATGATATTTTTATCATATCAAAACATTATTTCTAAATATTTATAGTAAATACTCTATTAAAATTAGAGATTAATTAGAGTCATTGAAACTAGTACACATTATATTAAAGTATGAAAGATATTTAGAATGAATATGTAAAGTAGAGTCATTGAAACTAGATATATTATGTTAAAGTATAAAAAAAATATTTAGAATTAATATGTAAGTGTTTATTAGATGATATGTATATTAAACTAATTCACATAAGATTTCATATGGAAAGATCACATGTATCTGTGAGAAAGCTAACATGAAAGTTGTGCAAGTGATCCTTAAACTTGAAATTACTAAGTTATCTTATATAAAAAATATTATATTTTACCTTAACTACACATTATCCTAATCAAAGATATTAAATGGGTATATATTAGGTATAAGATGAACTATATCAAAGTATTTAAGTGATCAAGAAAATATTCATTGCCCTAGATAAATTAGAAAAATATTTCATATATTCTCAAATAGTATTGATTATGAAATCATTGCGTAATATGAAATGAGTTTTGAAAAGAGTTTTAAATTTTATTTAAAAAATCAATAACTATGTTTTTGAGAACAAATATGATTTGATAAAACAAACACAATCCATATTTTAATATCTAAATTAGAATATTCTTGATAAATAAATAATAATTACACTAAAAAACTGGTTAATGAAATATTGAGTCAAACCATGTAAGACTTCCCTAGTACTTAAAGGATCAAGATATGTTATTAGACATTATACTTAATCTTTAAATATAAATCGATCAATTATTGAATAATAAGTTAAATTTTTTTAATTTTTTAATTAAAATTTTAAATTTATTTAATCCTAGTTTATTTAATATTGTGATTTATATTTGGGTCAACATATTAGAAAACCTAATGGATAAAAAAAATTAAGAAATATTGATTATAAATTAAACGGGATGTTGATTAAGTGTGACTTGATTGTAAATAAATTTTAAAATTAAGAATTATAATGTAATTAATATAAGGAATTGCAATTCTAGATTTAGAAAGATCAAAGACTTGATTGAATAAATTCATAAAATTATTTTGAAATAACATATGTGATATTTTTCAGGAGAAAAAATAATTTTTTTCATTTATAAAATAATTAGTTTTTTTTCTATAAATAGAATGCTATGTCTTATATTTTTATGAAGCTATGTTATGGAACATAGGGTAGAGAAACACCTGAAAACTTAAAAGAAAAGAGCTAGCACTTGAAGACATTGCATCCCTTTATCTTAAAAGAGTTTTATAAAACTTCTCATAAGTGGTTTATGTGCATTATTGTCAGAGATTAGACATTTAAACAGTTTGTGGTTTGCAACAAACCTATCCTCAAAAAAGTTGATCAAAATTTAAAAAAAAAAAGATCTAATTTTCATGTTTTTTTTTTCAAACATTAAACAATTCTAAATTATCTAACAAGATTATTGAAACTCCTAAAAAAATTTAAATGATGCATCAACAACAATTGCTTAGAAGGCTAGGATGGACTTTTGGTGTCCAGAACATCTACAATTACTTGATCATCATCGTCAGTTAAATTTGATGCAACATATAGTAAAAATAATAAATTGAAAAAGATAAAACTTTTATCCAAACTTTAAAATCACAATCCAAAATGTATAGAAGATTATGATATATTCTAAAAATTAAATAATTCATAAATTCTATTGAAAAATAACATATAAGTCGGTTTCAACGCAAAAAAATATTATTACTGAAAAAAATCCTAGACTCATTTAAATAGAAAATAGAAAAAATAACTAGAAAAAATTCTAAAATAACTTTGAAGTCTAATTTGAGGTTGAAAACAAACAATATACCTACAAAACTAAACTTTTAAATGAACTAATCAAATCTTCGTATGAAATAACAATTAAATCAAAAGTTATGTATCATCCAAAATTTTAAGAAATCTAGTACATCTTAATAATTAAAAAAATAATATGATAAAAATAATTATATAATGAAAAATAAAAATGGTACCTCTAAGGTAAAATTAAATATATATTTTTTTAATTATTGCATGATAGGGCTTGCCACGTCTTGAAATCCTAATTGCTATTATTCTGTTACATCATAAGGAGTGATTGTTAGAAATATTCTTAAATCCATCAATAAAATTTTATTAAGATAAACAATGATTTAATAATTTATAGAAAATCTATGGAATATTTAAGATAAATGATTTTGCAATACCTTAAATGTCTATAGATATAACTAGTTGTGCACTTGTGTTATGTCATGGGGTCAAATTATTATTTTTTGCTTAAAGAATAATGATTTAGGTAAAGTAAATGCATTTTAAAAAAGGGAAAAATTTCACAACTTAAATTATAGACTTGATTAGGATAAATGAGTTGATTTTATTTTAATTAGATAATAAAAAATAGGCAACAATATATAATGAATCAAGTAAAAAAAATGATCATGGTAATTTGAAATCTCAACTCATTAAATATGGAAGAATGAAAATAGATAAAAAAAACAAAAAAAAAAGCCCGAGAAAATTCGAGTTAACATGACAAACTATAATCTGGGCAATAATTGTTGAGTGAACCCGAGTCAATTTACTAAACCTATAACTCAAGTCATGAAATTGGGGCAACTCAATAGAAAAGAAAACAAAGAAATTAGTGCAAACTTTTTTTTTAAAAAAAAAAAACAATGACGAATGATAAAAGTTGAAAAAAAAACAAGTAAAACAACAACAATGTTAACCTTACATTAACTTTTCAAATTTGTGACCCGGATCATTAGACTGGAAGTATCATATTTAGAAAAATCACAAGTCTATTTCTTAACCAATCAAATATTGAAGGATACAATTAAAAAAAAAATCAATTATACAAAAGGATCTGAAACCAAAAATAGAAATTAAAAGAATAAGGATCATAATTGAAATAAAAAATAAATTAGTGGAAATTATAAAATTTTGAATTAAGGGTGAAATTAAAAAGAAAAATCAATTTAACAAAAGGATAAAAAAACAATAAAAAGAATGAGAACTAAATTGAAAAAAAAAACATATCACAAATTGGGATTGAATGATGAGATTGAAAACTAATAAGAAATTTACAAAACAGATAAAGAACAAAAATTAAAAATCAAAATATTAAGAATCAAAGTTGAAATTCACATAAATCAGAGTGTAATTTTGAAATTTTGCATGGCCACTTTAAATTTCAATGTGAGGAAAGAGAAATAAGATAAAAAATAAAAAAACATTGCTAGCAAGAAACCACCTCACTAATGATGCCATACGTGCCCTATTTAGAAAAAGATGTCGTGATGAACCCAATAACATGATGGAATGAGTTTTTTTGCTGCTTCTCTAAGAGGAAAAAACACTTTGCTAGAAGACTACGAGTATATTTGTCTTCGTGGTTGTTTCTGCATTTAAAACAAACCATGAAAAATATATGTTTGGTAATATATAAACAACTATTTACTGTTTGTGGATCCAGTTAAATCTTTTATAAAAACATAGATGAAAAAAAAGCTACTCTAAGTTGCTTCTCAACTATTGAAGCGGAAAATGCAAAATAAAAATTTCACTCTGCACTGTTTATTTTTGTAAAGTGAATAGTGCAGAATGAAATTTACTTTGCACTTCCCATGAGTAGTCTGCACTATTTATGATTGGATTAGGTTCGGTCCGAGCCTAAATGTATTAAACCAAGTCGATCTAAAAAAAATAAAATTAATTTTTTTTATTTTTAATTATATTTTATTTAAAGAATAGTGTTTAATATTATTTAATGATATTCATAAATTGAAAAGAAGATCACATGATGACATAACATTTATATAATTTGATAGCAGTTTCAATTTTATTTTTGATAATATTTTACTTGATTTTGATACATGTTAAAAAAATATGAAAATTATGATCCTTGTTGGATAAATTTTGAACGTAATAAAATTATAAATAGTTTAATGAAATAATAAAAAATATTTTATATAAAATATTATTTATTTTAATATATAATAATAATTAAATTTATAATATTTAAATTAAAAATTATTTATATATTTTTAAAATAGTTATAATATTTATAATATTTAAATTAAAAATTATATATTTAATTTATAATATTTAAATATTTATAATATATTTAACTTACCAAGGCTTACCTATTTGGCAACGGCAGCCTGATGTGATTTAAAAAACGAAAGACCACGCGTCAAGGTTTCGATGGCTGAGAGGAATGATCCACTTTTCTGTCAGTGACATTGTACATTGGTTAGGGCAATAACCGGCATCTAGGCCCACCACCTGAGCCAACAGCTGGAATTGATAAGGTCTGGGTCCCTCCCCCTTCTCTCTGAAAAAAACTCTTAATCATTGATGCAGTAAAACCTTGTGATTCATGGCAGAGATTTGGAATCAGAAAAGGCAACACTACACTGCATTGCAGTAACAAAGTTGTCAATTTCATCTCCCTGCCAGCTTTCACATGGTTATTATTATCTAAATTTAAAAAATATTTTTAATATATTAAATTATTTTTTATTTAATTTTAATTTTAATTTTAATTTTAATAAAACATATATAAATATCAAACTAACCTTAATCAAAAATAATTTTAATAAAACAATATTTTTCAAACCACAATTATAAAAACTTAATAATAAAAATATATTATTCTAATATATTTTTAAATAAAAATTATTATAAAAAAAAACATCCACAGTACCATCAAGTAACAAAAACATGGGTTCTCATTTCAAGGGTTTGATTCAACACCACTAACCATGACTTTGATGTAGCCGGTCAAAGTTCTACCTTCCATGTTCTCATGTATTTAATTTATTTATTTCAATTGCTAATATTTCTTTTTGCTGAAGTTGAGTCAAAGCTCATTCATTGCCAGGAAATAAGTCAATTATAACGATCCTCTATTATGCATTGAAATCTAATGAATGGCCAACGAATGAAACACAAACAAGTCGTTGACAGCAAAGTACATAAGTTTCTTGTCAAAATCACCCGATTGCATGCTATGAATTGCAACAAGCCCCGAAGTTCAAAAATGTGAAACAAACAAATAAATGAGACACCATCTAATTACTTGTATTGAATAACAAATGCAAGTCTTGCCTGTTGAAAAGCCAGAGTTGACTAATGTTAGAATTAGAGTTTCGTGATCAAATGGAACTCGTGAGCTTAATTCCATGCCTCCTGTCATGTCAATACCTCTGCCACCTGGTTTTGATTCGAATTTCATCGCTTAACGGGGAATTTTTTTTTTTAATAATATGAGTGTTGAGGTATTTTATATATATTTTGATTAATTTTATAAATTTTAAAGTTAATAATTATAATTTAAAATTTAATGTGATTAAATTTCAACAGAATCAAATGACAGAGACTAACCATCTTTCTCTCATTTGCCAAAGCATAAGGATATCTTGATCCCTTGAATCCATACAGTTTTATTTATTGTTGTTTTATATTATATTTTGATGTATTGATATTAAAAATATATTTTTAATATATTTTAAAATAAAAAATTATTTAAAAACCAATTTTAATACACTCTTATTATCTAAAACGTCCTTTTTTATTGTTGATGAGCCAAATGGCCAAGACAAAAAAAAAAAAATTCAAACTCTATTCACAATCTAATAAAAAAACAATAATTAGATATTAACTATTTCACTGTACTTAAAAATATGAAAAAATAAATTATTTTTTATTAACTTAATAATGAGGAACGAAACACGTTTCAATTAATTTATCAGCTTAAAAGGTGCCTCGCCCAACGAGAGATTCGGCTATCAATTTAAATAAGGAGGTCACAGATTTTGAATGATCTCATAAGATCTGTCTCTGTTTTTTTTAATAATTATCTCTTTGTTTTTTTCTGCCTTCTCTAATTAAAACACCATCACAGATCTTGGCCAGAGAATTGAATCAAAATCGATCGGCTATAAACTTGAAATGTAATTAGGTAAAATTTAAAAAAAGAAAAAAGAAATGTAATTAGGTAAAATCGAAAAAAGAACAAAAAAATAGAAGAAGGAAAAAGAAATATTAACATAATTCTTGATTCGAGTGTTTTTGAAGTTTGATCGAAAATTGATATCTTGTTTAGTATTAATTATTTTTTAAAATATTTTTATTTAAAAATATATTAAAATAATATTTTTATTTTTTAAGATTTATTTTTAATATAAATATATCAAAATAATATAAAATTATTTTAAAAATAATTTAAAGTAAAACAAATTTGTGATTTTTACAAAAATAATTTTCAACCACAAAAAAATAGATTTGGAAGTTCATGAAAAGTTGTTTTTTTCTCAAAACATATTATTAAGATAAAATATTTTTTTTATTTTTAAAATAATTTAAAAATATTAAAAATAAATTAATTTTAACAAATAAATTATTTTAAAAAAGCATTGAATATGCTCCTCAAGAATACTAATTATAAATCATCAAATAGATGAAATAGATGGTTTAGTGATAAAAATTTAAGATAAAAAAATTTATTTTTTATGTAGTTTTATAATTGTTAATATTGATAATCAGTATAAATTTACTTGAATATTAACTATAAAATCTATAAAAATTAATTAAGATAATATAAATGGATTCAAACACCCATGTGATTAAAAACATATACTAATTATAAGTTTGATGACAAAGCTGTTGGCTCAGAAATATATACTAATTATAAGTTTGATGACAAAGTTGTTGGCTCAGAAATAATTTGTCAAGGTATGCGGGCGAATGTAAGAAATTATTTTTCTTTATGTCACTTTTCCAGAGAACAATTAAACCCTGTAAAAAATGTGTTTTTTTTAAAAAAAAAAAGAAAAAAGAAAAAAGAAGGAATCCGCTATAGAAAGACAACCTTTTGTCCATCGTGAACAGCAGCAGGGGCAGCCAAAGAGATTTGAACCCAAACTGAGGTCAAATAACACCCCAAAGCCCTATTTAAAGGAATTATCAGAAACATGAGGCTATCCACGGAACAGCAAAACACCATGGCTTCTTTAATTCTGCAAATCTTTTTTCTCGCAGTGATTTTAGCAATTTCCCAGGGCTCCCCGCTGAGCTATGAGCCCCTCCAGATTCACCTACTCAGGTCAAAATGGGGTTCCGGCGGCCACCACATTCCTGGCATGTCATGCCTGAGTTGGCGACTAGCTGTTGAAACAAACAATGTGATTGGATGGAGTACAGTTCCTGAAGACTGTGAAGATTACGTGGGGCACTACATGTTAGGCAGCCAATACAGGGAAGACTCAGCTCTCATAACTGATGAGGCTTTTGCCCATGCTAAAACCTTCAAGCTGGATGGAGATGGAAAGGATATATGGGTCTTTGACGTTGATGAAACCACTCTTTCAAATTTACCCTACTATGCCAAACATGGATTTGGGTACGTACGATGCACAATATACCTCACTTTTTTTTTTAATGATTTGATGTTAATTACAACCCCTCAATAATTATTATATGGTACATACATTATTGTTTTACTGCACAAAACACACACATATATAATCATTCATAATCTATGAATGTTGCTGGTACCTAAAAAATGCTGAGTTAATCTTTTTGATTGAAGATGTTTTAGTGACAAAAAAAATTATTTTTAATGTTAATAAATTTTATTTGATGAATGCCCCTCTTCTTGTTAAAAAAAGTTTAACTTAATTTTGGTTTTTTTAAACTAATTTATTTGTGTTTTGTGCAATAAAATTGATGATTTTAATATTATTTTTAGATTGAAAAAACTGCTACTTGATTTTTTAGCCCTTTTTGAGTGGTGGAAACTTAAAAATGCAAATGACACGCTATCCTCCACACAAGCAACATATTATAATATCTTTTTATAAAATAATATAATAACATTTCTAATAAAAAAAACATGCTAGCAATATTTATATAATATTTTTTAACATTCATGGAAACCTTGGTTCGACCTATAGCTACCTACTATTTGATAATTAAGTGCAAGAAAAAAGACAAATGAAGAGATCAATACAATGAGAGAAGCAAAAACGATACCTGACAATTTGAAATTATTAAAGATACAATGCAGGCAGACTGCATATTTAATTTAATTTATATGGTAATGACGTATTGTTTTGACCTTTCAATTGGCATAAACCGCAACAACTCCAGCATGTTATCGATTTTCAACAATTAATAATTATGCTTTGTTTTCTTTAATTTGCTGTTCATTGACGTGATTTGTTGCTTTGGCTTGACAAAAATAACAGGGCGGAGCCTTACAATTCCACAGCATTCAACCAATGGGTTTTCACGGGTAAAGCCCTAGCATTGCCAGAGTCTCTGAAGCTGTACCGGAGATTATTGTCAATTGGGATCAAGGTTGTGTTCTTAACGGGAAGGTCTGAAGACCAAAGGGCAGTGACATCAACCAATCTGAAGAATGCTGGGTACCACATCTGGGAGAAGCTTATACTCAAGTAACCTCTCTCTCTCTCTCTCTCTCTCTATCTATATATATACATATATATCATGTTGGTTTTGCCCAGTTCCCATGAACCTTAGTAAATCTATTATTATTGCCGATCTAAAACTAAATAAATAAATGAAGGCGTTTTTCATGTTGATACAAACATATTGTTTCATGTTGAAAAGGGTCTTGATCTGGAGAGATGTAATTCTCTAATTTGATCATTTTGCTGGTCACTCATGGTGGCATGCAGGTCATCATCTTATTCAGGGAAGACAGCGGTGTTTTATAAATCAAGTGAAAGGGCAAAGCTGGAGAAGAAAGGATACAGAATCATCGGGAACATTGGTGATCAGTGGAGTGATCTCCTGGGGACTAGTGTCGGCAATCGGACATTCAAGCTACCTGATCCAATGTATTACATCAGTTGAATCCTCGGTTTCTTAGCCTCTATCTTGGTTAGCTCCTATGTATGGTCAGATTTGTTGATGCTGTTAACAAAACCAAGCTAGTTGCAAGAGTATGGCACGTTGACTCTAGCATTGATTTTCAATAAAGCCACTACTTATGACTCGAATTTCATATCTTGACGGGCAAAACGCAATGATCGAAATCGAATTTCTCTAATTTCTTATCTTGATTTTCAATCGACATTAATCATTTCAGCTGCTAATGTTCATCTCTCGATAGGAATTTAGTTATTAAAAAGTGGACCTGGAAACGGGATGGGATTGGACAAATTTGAGTTCGAGTTGTTTGGGGCTCGGATTATTATACACTTCGTCCCGATGCCCTAATTGGATGAGTTGGGCTCAACTTTAAGAGTTTTTCTTTTCCAAACAAAGAGAAATAAGTATAGAATAATTATTTAAAAAATTATAATTATAGAATCAACATGTACACAAAATATGCATAACAACTAGCAAACCCTATAACACTATTATCCACCTATATATATACCATTTATGTAACAAATTAAATAAAAAAAAAGACATATCAATAAAAAAAAAGACATAATGAAATGAAGTATCTATTGAAAACCCAAGAAAATAACAATAAAGCGTGGCATAAAATTAAATACATCAATAAATTTAGAAAGAAAAAAAAAAGAAAAAACAAGAACAATTAGTCAAGGAGGAAGAGCAGAACCTAAATGGTTGATCCGAGTGGTTGAATTGGTTCAAGATACTTGTCACGTGACTCTTAATAAAAAATAATAATATAAAAACACTGAATTCGTCCCTTGTATACACGTGAGGATATTACTGTTCTAACGCCAACCATAAGGAGAAGGTGTGCCAACCAAGAGACCACTACTTACTTCAACAAAAATATAATTATTACTATATTATTGCCTGATCAACTTTTATTTAACGTAAAAAACTATCCTTGATAACATGTTTTTTTTAATAAAAAAGTTAATAATAAATTTAAAATATAATGTATATTGGATAATATTTTTTTTAAATATTGAAAAGACAATATATTGATTTTTTTTTAAAATTATGATATATTAAATCAACTTTATTTAACTTGTCAAATCCTATAATTTGATCATGAAACCATGATAATTTTATAAAAAATAAATAAAAATAAATTACAAAAGTCAATTTCTAATTAAAATTTTTTATTAAATTAAAAAAAAAAGAATAAGAAAACTACTTAAATCAATTTGAATTAACTTACCAAACTCACATTCTGAACCATGAGATCTATTTAACCACATAAAAACAAATAAAAAAAATTATAAAATTCAATTTTCAATCAATCCAATGTTAAATAATGAAATCAATAAAAAATAATTAAAAAAATATAAAAAATTAATTCAAAGCAGCCTATAATAACTCATTAAACCCGCGACTTAGATCATAAAATTAAAATAACTTTATAGAAAATAAATAAAAAATTATAAAGTTTTATTTTCAACAGATCTAATATAAATAAAAAAATTATAAAGTTTTATTTTCAATAGATCTAATGTTAAAAATTAAAATAAAAAAAATCTATGAGACCACAAAAAGAAAAAAATGAGACCATAAAACTATGAAGTTTCACTTTCAACGCATTTAGTATTGAAGACTAAAATGAAGAATAAAATAAAATAAAACATATAAGATGTATATATATTTTAACAGAAAAATAAAAAAATTAAAAATTACAAATTTCAAAATAATTTAATATTAAAAGGTAAAATTGATAAAAAAAACTAAATAAAAAAATTGAATTATTAAAGATTAAACTAAAAAAAACTATTATAATGAATATTATTTTTTGAATGTTGCTACAATAACTTACTATAATTTTACTACTTACTCTATAAGTATCTTAAAACTTGTTTCATTGTTTTATAATTTTACTGTTTACTCTGTAAGTATATCATGATTATTATATATAAATAATATAATATAGTTCCCTTGAAAAATATTATCATTAACGTTGAAATTAAAATTAACAAAATAACTAAAACATATGCATTTCATTGTTTCAAAAATATTATACATTCACTTACATTGTATTGTTCATTCACTCTTATTTTTCCCTCTTTTTTTATATTTGATCCTCGTAGTTTTTTATAGTTTACAATTCAATCAATCTATTTTGACATGTTAGCATGCATGCCCATTATTCTAGCACGCACATGTACCACCTCTCATCTATGATCTCATGTTGATGATCATTTGACGGAGTTATTAATAATCTACTAAGAGTTGCTCATATTTTTCAGTGAGATGGGTCACATATTGTTGCAAAGCCGCAAACTACAGAGACTAGGTGCTCAGTACCAATTATGAGTTCTCAATGGTTAAGACGTTGCGAGTCATACGCAAGTTTTCAATTTAAGTGTTGAAGAGTTTGTACACTTAATTTCTATTGGGCCAACCAGACAATCCTGCCTCTATTTACAAATATGGATTGAAATCCTTGTGGGTCGAAGGACCGTCTCTGTGTCTCTCCATCAACCAGCTATTATATGTCTTTTGGAAATAAAATTCAAGGAAATAATAACTTATAAAAGAAAATGGTTGACAAACATACCACAAAGTGTTGAGCGTGGTTGTTGACATACTATAGCACCCCCTTTTATTGGTCTTCACTCCGCACATGTATCTCCACAAAAAGTTCTATTAGGCTCCGTTTATGTCCAAGAGTCGTAGCCTGTAAGAAAAAAAATATTGCAAGTTAAATATATTTATAAATAACAACAAATTAATTAAAGATAGATGTGATTAAAATTAATCTTATTATTTGCTTCGCATGTGAAACAAAAAGAATGGAGCCGTCAGTGTGCATGGTAACCGAGCCATGAGTTTGCCGGCTCCCGTTTCCCGCACCAGATTGCGAGCGTCGTGTGAAAAGCTCGAATGTCACATGCTGAATATATTCTGCTTATATATCCTCCGAAATATATAGCGGTCTAAAATTCTTCCAAACCGCCATGTCATTCCAATCTGGCAGAATGTTTTCTCTGGCATATTTTTTAGTTTTTTATGTCCCATATAAAAAATCACGCAACCTATATGATACAAACATATTCTATATGAGTTTGTGAACCTAAAAATCAATAAAATTAATGAAATATTAGGTGTTCATAAATGGTTAAACACAAACCGAAAAAAAGTTATATTGAAAAGTTGTCCTTCCAATGCGCCTTACACTTGTGAATGAATGGATCTCCCTATGAAGGGACACCGCCTTTACATTGTGGAACAACATTGAAAAAGGCAGAGTCATGATTTGACATAGGTGCCTTTTCTTGGTCGGCACCTAATGACATGTTGTTGTGGAACAACATTGAAAAAGGCAGAGTCGTGATTTGACATAGGTGCCTCTTCTTGGTCGGCACCTAATGACATGTTATTGCCATCATCATTGCTAGAAGAACTAGTTGTGATTATGTGCTCATGACGTACACTTGATTTTCTCTTATGCATCTACACAAATTTTATGAATATTTATATAATCAATTTTATTTTTAAAAAAAATTTGGTAAGACCTCCCCTGTACTAAAGACTGTCTAAAATTTTCAATCCCACAAATATACAAAATATATGCCAAAAACTAGTTGATTTTAATTTATTTCTACCAATAATTTTGGATTATTCAATTTTATCTCATTTTCAACGTGATAAAGTTTTGTATACTAAATTGACTAGAAGTTTTTGCAATTAAATTTAATCATATATATTCAACTAATATTTATACTACAAATTTGACAATAACAATTAAAATTCAACAAAACAATAAAATATTATTGTAATGTAGACAATAAAATAGAAAAAAAATTAATCTTATATAATTAATTAACATTGATACTACAAATTTGACAATAACAATTACAATTCACAAAATAATAAAATATTATTGTAATGTAGACAAACAAATAGAGAAAAAAAAATATAAAAACAAATATAAGCTTTAGGAATGAAAAATAGTTACCTTAATGGTATGCTTAATTTTAGAATTTGTCTACGTGTGATAAAATAAAAAATAAAAAAAATATGTTGTTAGTAAACTGAAGACAATAAGTCAAAAGATTCATCACACATACCTTTTAATCATGTTGATCGTAAAAACCTTACTACTTGAAACTAAGAAGAGAGGATATAAGTAAGAGGATTAGTAGAGAGAGTAAAGAAAGAATGAAAGTGAGAGAAAAAATGAACTTTTAGTAACTCGCTAGGTTTTATATTGTGTTTTTACTAACAGCATCACCGAAAAAATATTAAATAATATTATTTTTAATTAATCTGTCAGTGATTTCCTTAATAATTCACCTTGAAATTTTTATTTCACACTAAAATTTTCAAAAAACCCTCTGATTTTTTACCGTTTGTCCATGATTTCATCGGTAAAAAATATAAACAATACACGGTTAAAGATACATTAATTAATAAGGCATTGTAATTTGCATTCTATTGGTAATTCCCTCAGGAACTGACATTCAGTAATTTCCATCACTAAAATGAGAACGAAAATAGTTCCCTTCGCCTCTGGAATATGCCAACAAAAATAATCCGTTAGTGTTTCCATCGGTATTTTGGATGATATTTCCATTGGAGTTGTTAACTATGAATAGTGTCAGGGGATGGGAACAATTCCTTTCACCTCTAGAATATATTGATGGTTTATATCCATCGGTGTTTCCATTAGTGTACTACATAGTAAACAATGCTAGGGGAGGGGAACAATTCCCTTGCATCTGGAATACACCTACTAACATAAACCGTCAATGTTTCCATCAATGCCCTACATAACGAACAATGCTAATAGGAGGGGAACAATCCCCCTCGCCTCTGGAATACGTCAATGGATATAAATTGTCAGTGTTTCCTTCGATGTTTTGCACAGTGAATGACATATTGTATTTATATTCCCTAACTAACCATCCTGTAAATGTTTAAATTGAAAGTTGCATGCATAACACAATAACACCAGTCTATATAACAATTATAAAATAAACACTTCTTTGTTGATAATTTAATCAATAATTATTACACTATCATTAATGACATTACAGTACTTTCATGTTTTCATAATTAGTCAGAATTATCTTCTTATTCTTCAATTGACTCGTCGTCAGCTCCAACACAATCTTCTATATTGATATCATTGTTATCATCATCTTCATCAACTTATACTTATCCGTTGGAGCTCAGAACAATATTCAATTCCTCAGTGTCAGCGTCAACATCCACAAAAATATTATTGAAGACGTGAAAATTTGAATTTTCATCCAAGTCAATCGATGAAGCAACTCAATATGGTTTAACCAACTCACTTACTATAAAGACATCATCACCAACATTTGAGTCATCGTTCTCATCCTGAACAACCTCAACACGACCCTTGGATTTGGTTTTCAATATAGATAACTAATTAACTCTTGACCGATCTTTTCTAAAGAAAGGGGTGCGATGTATATTAAACTTGCTGACATTACTTAGTGAAAATAAAGACATCATTGATGTTGTGCAGTCTAGCTTTTGACTTAATTTTAACCAAATCATGATGGGAATCTACTCTAATTCCTCTGTCAATGGTGTCATACTAATAACATTTAAATAAAAAGACTCTATTACGCTCGCTATGATATTGCAATTCAATTACCTCTTATAATTTCTCATAATAGTTAGCTTCAAACTTGAAATCGATCCCTTAACACAAACTCCACTCTTATATGTCTTTCTACCCTACCCATATTCTTCAGTATGAAATATGAACCCATTAACAAAATACTCATTGTAGCACTTCACTTTTCTTTTAGGACCCAGACTTAGTAAAGACAATATAATGCTAACATTTCTTCCCATTTTATAAACCTGGTACATCATGTACAACAATGAATAGTGATTGAGAACTCTATAATGAAATTAAGTAACTTGATAGATAATGAATTTGTGATAGTGCTTATATGTGTTTTAAACCACGTTGCAAATTGTTCATCTTGTAATCGAAAGATTTAAGATTCGATCAACTGTGAGTTATTAGACTACAAATATTGATGATGTTACCAACAAGATATTCCACAATGTATGAGTTTTTAATATTAGATGAGAGAAACAGTCTTTTAATAACAAAGTTTAGGTAATATACTTATTGAAATAAAGGTCTCGGTTCATTGTAACTAAATAGCATATAATTATGTGGTTGTCTGAATTTCTATTCCAAACAAATATCTTCCTTTGACAACTTGTTTTGGTGCAGGTCGTCCAGGATTAGAGAATATTAACAAGTTTCACTTGAAAGCACTTCACCGCCATCATTATACCTAGGTACACAATTAATTCTTGTTCTCAAATGAGGCTTGAAATATTATGAGATAAATATTGAGATCCTCACAACAATATAAATCTCACATATTGATGCCTTAACATGCATCTTATCTTTTACCTTTTTCTTTAAAGATTGAACAAGTACCTATACGAAATAATATGAATGTTTTCAATTAACAAAAAATAATGAAAATAATATCGAAGATTACATTGCATATGTAATCTTTAACCTCTCGAATGAACACATCTGTCTATACTAGACTGGGCCTTCGACTTTTGCCTTATATGGTAAGTATATGGGTAGATGCTCCATAAAGTCAAAAAACAATGGAAAAAATATCATCTCAAGTTTGTATATTGTCTCGACAATATTCATTTCAAGCCTCTTAATATGCTGCTAAAATATGCAATAAAAAAATTAACATTTCAAAATTGTATTCAAATTTTTTTAAAAAACAATTAGTAGATTTACTTGTTTAAAATGAAAAATTCACAATAAAATTACTATTATATTGTAAAAATCAAGGAATGATGAGTTATGTTGTGATAGAAGGTGATGTGGGAGGGGGGTTATTAGTTGCAGATTTAGAGGGTTGTTTAGTTGTAGAGGGGAAGAAGAAGAAATAAAGGAGAGAAGGATTGACAGCCAAGTCATATATTAATTATTACTAATAGAATTATTATATCTATCAATCCATCAGCAATTATGTTGATATAAGTGACAAGTCAATGTATGACTTTTTCTATTTGAATCCAATTGTAATTCTGTCAATAAAATCATCCATAAAAAATTATATGTCATCGTACTTTTTGTTTTTTTTTTTAAATTTCTTTTATTCCTACTATAATTCCCTTGGTATTTATAAGCAGAAATATTTCATCAATAAATACTAACAGATTAGTAATGGAATATATTCAGTTGGTAAATGTTACCCTAAAATACTGACAATTTTTTCATCAGTGATTATGTTTGTATTCATTAATTTTCTAGTAGTGATTTAAGGATATAAACTTCAATGATAGTTAACTATATTGGACACCATTCAATTTCTCACAACTTGGAAACCATCTTATTACCTGCTTTTCTTTAATTTTTTTCACATCAACACTGGTTTTTGGCAATTTCCCCCCAGACATATCACAGTTGCAGCACATTAAGCCTTATGCTATCTAATTTTCAATCGAGTCCATGAAATATTGTTTTTTAGGGGGGATTTAATTGACCAATAGTTCAACTAATAAAAACTACCAGAAACCCATTAAATCAGTAATGCTTTACAAATTTTCCTTTCCTTTAAATATGGTATCAGAGAGCCAGAGCAAGTAGAAATATTCATAGATAGGGGGAAGCCAACGACCACATCAGAATGTGATTCACTTAATCAATCTCTGCGGCTTACATCTAAAATTTTTCCTAAAAAACTGATTGGAGGTTTACAATTTGAACATTCAAAATATGAGAGTAGTGAATGTATTATGCTTGTATTTTTAGCTTTTCCCTCTCTTATAAGGTTTATAAAGGAAGGGGGTAAACAAAAAAAGTGAGGTGGACAATAGGTGAAATGAGATAGTGGTCTTACTTTATTTACTTTTGTTAGTTGTTTGCAGATGTGTTATTAATCTCCACTCTTTTTCCAAATGAAAAAAACTACAAGTCTAGATAGATTCACCTCATATGCTCAAGGCAAGCTTATAAATCTCTTAGAAAAATAGATAGAATATTTGATCCCTTATGCAAATAAGGCCTTGTTCCTTATGAGGTTGGTTAGGAAGCTCCTTTCTACTATAGCTATAATAAATGAGATAGACATTAGGGGCTTTTTTTTTTTTAACCTTAGAAACATTATTGTGTAGCTCACTTAAATTAGAGACATACTAAATCTTATATTGACAAATAATTACTTATTTTAAATTGAGGATTAAGGCCTATTTGGTAGTTTATTTTCTTATGCTCATACAAACTATATTTCATATTTTCTTATTTGCATGTATGTAAGTAACTTGTTTTGAAGCACTCAGATTGTTCTTATTTCTTATTTATGATGTATTAGGTTCTTTTACTTTATACATTTATGATATATCTACAAGTATTAAGTAAACAACAATGTTGTCTTGAAGATGATTGACACGACTAAAAGATTGATGTCTTCTCTCAAGTGCAGGAGTGTCGAAGTAATAAATAACCCGGCAAGACCGGGGTCGAACCACAAAGAGATTAATTGTATAAATTATAAACAACAATTATCAAACAATAACAATAGTAACAACAACAACAATAATAATATTAACAATAATTACAATAATATTTAACAAGCAAAGTATTAAAGAGTGAACAAGATAACAAATATAAAACATGTTAGTATCAAACATTAAAGTCCATATTAAGTTTACATTATACTTATTCTTACACCATTAGTGTAACCTTTTCACCTTGACATAATTAACTTAGCTAGACATAATGAAAGAAAGCAAAATAGATAAACAAAATAAGAACATAAAAGTTAACTAAGTAAAGGAAAGGAAATGAAAGGCATAAACTTAATATTAATGAAAACAAAGCATAAAAAATACAAAGAGAGAAAGGAAGAGCATGATCTTGATCTGAACACCAAGATGCCTAAATGCATGGCAAATGCCTCCTTTTATAGGCCAAAATTGGGAACTATTGATTTGATGACTAATTGATAAGTGGGTGGCCAACTTTTGACTTGGTGACAATCTTTATCTTCTCTTGTCTGCCCAAAACGTCATTGATAACGTCAAAATTGGAGCCAGTTGCAAACATGAAAGTTGTAGGCAATTGTCTCAGCTTTCTTGTGTAAAACATTCAGCTCATTTGGACTTCTAGAACTCCAGATATGGCCAAAATACCGAACAGTGCTCGGGCTGGAAGACAGATTCGGGCTTCTTTGTTGTTGCTACAATTTGGACTTGATAATGGCCTTTTTAGATCTTGGGCTCCATATGAAAGTTGTAGGCCTATGTCTTACCTTTCCATCCATATAAATTGGACCTAAATCTGAGATCTGTAGCTCCAGATATGACCCAATTACCGAACAGTGTTCCGGTTTGGATTGCACCGACATCTCTTTTCTAAGTTTGGCCATCTCTTTATCCTTGCAATTTAAGTTCTTAAAGTCATCAATCAATTTTTTCATTTATGTGATAGGCCTGCATTTAAAATGAATATTTATCATAAATTAGAGGTATCTTATATTATTAGATATATTATTATAAAACATGCTTTGGTTAAGGAGTTATTGATACTTCAAATGCAAAATGATGATATAAAACCATGATAAAAATGCACTTTTAAGTACTAATCAATGATTCATAAAAAGATAGCCAAACATGTAAAACTAATAAGGATATTAAACTCGAGACATAGTTCACACGTTCGTATGATCTATGATGATGAAGGATTACTCAACCCTTGTGTCATTGGATTTTATTTAGATTTATTTATTGAGATTAATTTAATTATTGTTAGATATTTTATTTAGTGGGATATAAGCCCAATTATTTGTTCTAGTTAAGGTTTTAGTATTTATATTCTATTTTTCTAAATGTTAGGGAGTTTCGATGAATTAAATAAAAATTATGGAGTTGCAAACTTTTCCAATCCTCATTTTTCTCTTTTCTAGATTTTTCTTCTTTTTCTTTGTTTTTAATTCTTATTTTTTTCTCTAAAAAGTTTTTATCTTACTTGCTTTATTTTTTTTCATTATTTTGCATCAAATTTAGTATCAAAGCACATGCTTTTAATTGTTCTTATAATTAATCAATATATAAAGGCTTGTGAAGATTTTTAGATTTATCATCATCAACAGTTGATCTAGACAAAAAAAAAAATCTTCCAATCAACTAACTTAGATTTATTTTGGCTTAAACCTTAACCATGACACATTCATTTCCACCTTATAATTGCAAGCCAACTAGCAGATTGACCTCCCATAACAGATTAGCCAACCCACAGACTAAGTCTTCTCTTCGCCAATTATAGATCAACCATTGTAGTTACTGCCTCACTTAACTAGTAACTGAGAAGACCATCACTCCTTGGACAACCATCTCAAGCAACAATAATAACAACAAAGAAACCCCATGAGGCTCTCAAACAAATTAATTCACTACTATTACACCACCATATTTCATTACATCAGCATAATGTCACTAGATTTCAACACATCACCAGATTCAGTCATGTTACTATATTTCAACAAACAAGTGCCCCATCACCATGTTTTGTTATGCCAACAACATATCACCAGATTTCATCATGTCACCAGATTTTACCACGTTAGCTCATAGTGCAATGCCACCATATTATGCCATGTCAACAGTAGTAACTTCGAGCATATTCCTATCACAATATGTGCAAAGGAATACAATAATCAAGATCAGTTTGGTATTTAAGATGTGGATATACGCTTTCTAAACTATGTTAAAAACTAAATTTATAATTTTTATCCCTATACTCTTTACTTTACACACTTTAATTATAGTATTGGTTACTTGTAATAATTGTATTTAATTGAGTTAACTATAATTTTTAATGAAATACCATTTTTAGTGAAACACCTAATTCACCCCTCTTAGGCGTTATTGTTGCTTTAATCTTAGAACAATAATTGGTATCATAACCTAGTTCTCATTTACATAAGTTTGATTAGATTTTGAGTAAAATAACAACCACTAGTTTTAATATTTAAAATAATAGATCATCAACCTCTAGGACACCTTTCTTTGATGGTAATGATTATGCCTATTGGAAAGCTAGGATAATAATATAACTTCAATCCATCGATTATGATTTATGGCTATCTATTAAGAATGGACCCCACAAACCTCCTAAAATTAAAAATGGCATTACAATTCCTAAAGATAGGAGTGAGTATATCAATGGGGATAAAAAGTTAATTGCTATGGATGTTAAAACAATGAACATTTTATATTGTGCATTGAGTATGAGTGAGATTAATAAAATATCATTTTATAAAAATGCTAGGGATATATAACATGTTTAAGAAGTAACTCATGAAGGTACTAATCAAGTTAAAGAATCCAAAATTAATATACTTGTATATCCATGTGAGTTATTCAAAATATTTCCATATAAATATACAACTAATATGTTTACTAGAATTTCAATTATAATAATTTAGCTACTCTTAGTAGGATTTATATTAATGCCAATATTGTAAACAGATTTCACATATCCTTGCCAAAGACTCAGAAAAAAAAAAAGGTGATGGCAATTCAAGAAGCCAAAGACCTCACCAAACTTCAATTAAAAAAACTTATTGGATCACTAATGACTCATGAAATCATCATTCAAAAGCAAGAATGAAAATATAAACTAAAAAAGAAGTTGACATTCAAAACCACACATCATGTTGGTAAAGAAAGAGAAGAAAAAGGGGAGGAGGAAGAGGACATTGCATTTATCACAAGACAAATCCAAAATTTTCTAATAAAAAAAACAAGGAAATAAAAAGTTCTCAAACTTAAAGAAGAATGGAAATAAGAGAGAACCTAGCAATGAGGAATTTTTATACTACAATTGAAACAAGATAAGACATATAAAGGTTAATTGTCATCTTGTTCAAAATAAAAAAAGAATTGTCATAACAAACAAGCAATGAAAGAAAAATGGAGCGATGACTCGGACTCTAGCTCAAATGATGATGAAAAGCATGTTGCAAACATATGTGTCATAGCATGGAGCGATGACTCGGACTCTAGCTCAAGTGATGATGAAAAGCATATTGCAAACATATGTGTCATAACAATTGAAAGCTATATGAGGAATCAAGGGAATATGAGAAATGGTTATTGGATAGTGCTTACTCAAGACATATGATTAGAGATGATTTATTATTCTTAAGCATTACTAAGATTAATTATGGAAAAATCACTTTTAAAGATAACTTAAAAGGAAGGATCATTGGAGGTAAGTCCTCTTCCTCAATGGAAAAGATGTTCCTTGTAAATAGTCTAAAATATAATTTGCTAAGTATTAATCAACTGAGTGATAAAGGCTATAAAATTATATTTGATCATGCATATCGCTTAATCCTTGAAAATAATAAAGTTCTATTTATTGGGAAAAAAGAGAGAGATGTTTATAAGATTAATATTGATGCATGTATAAGAATAGAAAGTTGTCTTCTTACTAGCATTAATGAGTTTTCTTTGGCATAAAAGACTAATAGTCTATATAGGCATGGATATTCTCTCTAAATTTGTGAAAAATAAGCTTGTTAAAGAACTTCCTGGTATAGAATTAAAAAAGAAATTTATGCAATGCTTTCCAAATGGGTAAATAAGTAAAAATATCTTTTAAGAATAAAAACTATATTTCTACTAAAAGACCTTTAGAATTGATTCACATAAATCTATTTAAACCAACTAGATCTAAAATCATAAGTGGTAATAGATATGTGTTTATAATTGTGAATGACTTTCAATATATACATGAGTTTTGTTTTTGAAATCAAAAGATAAAACTATTTATGAATTTGTAAGGTTTTGAAAACAAATTGAAAATGAAAAAAACAAAATCAATCATAAACATAAGGAGAAATCATGGTGGTGAATTTATAAGTGATTTGTTTGAATCATTTTATGAAGAAAAAGGATATTACCATAACTTTTCACACCTAGAACTCCCCAACAAAATGGGGTTATGAAAAGAAAAAATCAGTCTTTTCAAGATATGACAACAACTATGTTAAATGAATTTGATACTCCCAAGTGTTTTTGGGCTAAAATTATAAACACATCTTACTATATTTTAGATTGTATTACCTTGAGACCAGAGTTAAAAAAAAGACTCCTTATGAGCTTAGGAAATCCAACATGTTGTATTTCAATTTTTATTGTTTAAAATGTTTATTCTCAACACCAAAATTTTTTTGGATAAGTTTGATTCAAAATTCGATATTGATATTTTTTTTCTTGGTTATTCCTTATATAATAAAGCTTATAGAGTATATAATAATAAAATACTTTGTTTTGAGGAATCCATGTATGTCGTATTTGAGGAAACTCAAAACGATAAAATTATGAAAATTCTAGATGACATTAATGAAAATGTTTAACATTTGAGTCTTATTAAAAGACTAAAAATAAACAAATACAAAAAGACCGACCAAACACAAACAATCAATAACAAATGGCAATAAACTCTTTTGTGCCACCAAATGAGCTAAGGTATGGAAGCTCTCATCATCCTAAGTTAATTATTGGTAATTCTTTTAAATTACTAAGACTAGAGTATCTATTAGAAACATTAGTGAGCATTATGCATTTATTTCTCATATAGAACCCATATCTTTTTTGGGAGCGGAAAAGGATGCACAATAAATTTTAGTCATACAAGATAAGCTAAACTAATTTGAGAAGAATGATGTTTGAGAACTAGTCCTTAGACCTGTAAATCAATCCGTTATAGGAAAAAAATGGTTTATAGGAACAATTTTGCTCTTTTTTTTTTATTAGAGTTTAAGTATAGACTTTAATATCTGAATGTGTAAAACTACACAGTAGAATACAATCTCAAGTATTAAAAATATAAAATATAAAATAAATATGATGTTAAAATTTAAATTTTAGAATTGATAAGATTAAATTTGATGAGGTGGAGACTTTCTTGCGAAAAGAGATATGCTTTAGACCTTAAAAGAAGGCCAATAAATATAAACTTGACATTGAAAAACAATCAAACAACAATGCAGTTTACCTTAGTTAAGGTGCACTAGAGGTGACGTGTCTTCTCCTTGCACAACCAGTCCCTTATTGAGACTCTCATTGTTCATAGAGTTCCTAGTAACCATAATACTAGGTGGCAACTCATGAACCTTAACTATAATTTTATGATTAAATCCAAAACTCTTTCCTTCCCAACAACAATACCTTTCAGGGAGCACAAAAAACACCTCAGCCCTATGTCGCCCCATGATAGATTGTATAATTAGATGAAGACCCATCACCTTACTATGTATAATGATAAAGAATATGATAACGATAAATAATTAAAAACAAAAAAACATTACCGTATGGTCAATGTCTATCTATCATTTTTTTAGCATTTCAATATCTTACTAACAGATACAAATATGACATCGTATTATCATTTACAGATTGATCACAAAACCCCTACTAAGATGAAATTTGTATTAAATGACAAACATGCTTGGATTTCTAAAGACCAAATTGGGTGTTTATGATGAGGAAGAGCATGGTAAAGAAGAAGAAAAAGAGTTTGACATTGACAATCAATTTATTGATATATTTGAGATGTCATTTATAACTTTCTTTTCTGAAGATGTTGGTAGTAATTTATAGAGATCCAAGATGGAAGGTCATCTCGCACATATTGAGGACGAGGTGCACCATATCCGAGAGGATATAAGCTATTTATGTGACACTTATAAGGATATTTGGGATATTATGGTTAATATGTTATCTCAATATCTGCCACCTTAGACAATTGTAGCAAAAACATTTTCACATTTTCATGATTTTACCTTTTTTGTATTTCATTTCACTAATTTTAATAGATATTACATTTTGATCATTATAGCATGTTTTTATATTTAATTTCTCTATATTTTTATGCTTTTTTATTACTTTTTATTGATGCCAAAAGAGGAAGATTATTGACCTTAAAGTCACATATTAATATTTATGTATTTTAATGATAACAATTAAAGAAAAACAAGCTAATGATATGCTTGGTTGATATTAAGTCTAAATATGTTTATATGAAAATTATCAATAAACATGAATAATTAAATGAAGAAATAAATCAATAAGTCTAAGATGTAAATCAAGTGAAAACTTAATTCTTAAGGATTTATTTTAGTGTTAATTATGTAAATTTTTTTATTTTACTTGATAGCACAAATTAAAATGAATTCACATACTTTACATTTCATGCATTATAGGATCCATATGCATTTAGTCGTTCAAGATTCGTCAAGTTTAAAACTATCAAATCTGGATTTCAAGTTAAATCAGTTAATCATTTTGCTATACCAAGTGACTGGTTGACTATTTGTTCATCAAGGATAAACACCTGAAAATTTATAAGAATCGGTCGACCATTTAAACTGTCAAAAGAATAATAATGGTTATAAATAACTACTTCTTGCTAGAATCATATATATAGCTTATCTAATTGAAGAACTAGGTACAAAATTTGAATATATATATATATATATATATATGAAAGCTATTTTAAGAACAAAAAAAACAAAAAAAACTTCAAAACATCAATTTTAAATAATACTCATATTTATGTATTAAAATCTTTATATTCTTATACAATAGAATAAATATTCACATTTACTATACTTAAACACCTTCATACATTCTAAATGTTAGTAACTGAGTTATATAAATATAAGTTTTGATTGTTTTATCTAATTTTTAAGAGAATATTGTTATATTTCAAATAATTGTAATATTTTAAAAATTAAAGTGAAAAATTCTTGGTCATTGGTGAGGTATAACATCAAAATAAAAAAATTTTTAAAAAGATATTCTTAAAAATTAAAGTGAAAAATTCTTGGTCAAAAAAAAATTTAAAAAAGATATTTTTTCAAGCAGTGAAAAAAAAAGCTTAATAATAATTCATTAAAGACTTGAATGGGTAAAAAATATAATTCTAAAGACTATATTAATGCTTGGGGTATAGATATAAGTTTGCTAAACCATATTAAAAACTGAGTTTACAATTTATATCTTTATATTTTTTATTTTAAATATTTTAATTATACTATTAATTAATTATTATTATTAATGAAATATATAATTCATCCTTTAGATGTTATTGTTACTTTAATTAAAAAAAGAAGTTGCTAAGCAATGACAAAAACAAAATTAAGAAAAGAAAAATGAAAATGAAAATTAAGCGGAAAAAAAAAATCCAAAGTGATCTAAATAACAGGCCAAAAAATCATCATAAATCATCTTTGCAAGCACCAAATATAAGCATACGACAAATCAACAATCATAAACGTCAAAGCTCGCCAGTTCATCAACATCATAGAATGAGGGAGCCTAGCAAGTCACGACACCAAACCAAAAACCTCGTTAAGTACCAAACCGAACGAAACAGAAGACTCGAGATCGAACTCAAAAACCAAAAGAGAAGGTCAAAGTCTCCTCAAAACACGAAGACAATCAAAGATCAAACAACCAAACAGAAGGCCAATATAAAACAAAATGAGATGAGTGGCACAACAGTAGCATGGTACTAGCATGATAGCCGGTCTAAAGATAAAAATAGATGAGCAAAAAAGAAGAAGAAGAAGAAGATATCAAGGATAAACCACCCCAAACATGGGGAAAAATAAACAGGCCGAAAGGGCTAGTTTCATTCCAAACAACGTCTAAAAAAACAGCTTCCATGCAACCTAATGACATTCCAGAGAGACTCAAAAACACTGTAAATGCTCCTCCTATAAAGATTT
Organism: Populus euphratica; assembly: GCF_000495115.2. NCBI lineage: Eukaryota > Viridiplantae > Streptophyta > Magnoliopsida > Malpighiales > Salicaceae > Populus > Populus euphratica. The sequence goes on from NW_011500069.1 coordinate 85,146, forward strand.
CATAGACAAACTATCCCAAAACCCAAAGAAAACAAACACAGTCCAGAGTAACTAAAATGGAAAATGAGGGAAGCACGTTTTCTGGGTAGAGAAAAATGACATTTCTCTTTCTTACAAAATCAGAGTAATTTCTTATTACTGAAGACACCTTGAGTTTTGTTTTTTATATCAAATCACACCTTGTCGGTTTTTGTTTTAGTATTTCTATATGAGCATAATATCAAAGAAAAAATAACAATTCTGACTTCCCATCCTTTCCCAATTATGTAATGGATAAAAAACAGGATGATTTTTCAAAAAAAAAAAGATTTTTATTATTTTATATGCACCAGCTATTTTACTAGACCGAGAAGGTGCCACGCGGGATTATTGCCCTAACTAGAAATGAATTCCAACACACGTGTCATTTTCGCGTGTGAGTTTTTTTTTTTAAACAATTGAGGAGGAGGATGTGAACGACAGTCATTGAATCATGTTGAAATATACGGTGGAGATTCGATCAATTACTAAGGCAGAACCATCATCAATCATGTCCTTCATTTTGGGGCCCACTGTATATAATCTCTCTCTTGCTTTGAAAGCACGATAAATACCTCTTCTATGAACAAAAGAATTTCAAAACAGAAGCCAAGAACAAGAGAGAAATTCGAATGAAACACCTTAAAGAATAAGTCAACGGTAGAGATTTGCTGATCGAAGATGTCGTGGCAAACATACGTTGATGATCATCTGATGTGCGAAATCGAGGGCAACCATCTGACGGCTGCCGCCATTATTGGCCATGATGGCAGTGTGTGGGCCCAGAGCGCCACCTTCCCCCAGGTCCTTTCTGAATTTTTTTTGTTTGCTAATTACCTTACCTTATTATAATTTAGATTTGATTGGATCTGATTTATTGTTCTTTGATCACAAGTTCCTTCCTTGTTTTTAAATGTTTTTATTTTTTGATTCAGTTATTCAATGTGGTGATTGATTTATTATTACGAATGATTGAGTAAGAAATGTTTTTTTTCCCCCTGCAGTTTTAGATTTTGGGATTCCTTTTGTTTTAAGACATTTTTTTTGTCGCAAACGGCAAATGAATTATTAAAATATGAAGGGTTTTTTCTTGTTAATGAATATTAAGAAGGATTCTATGTTGATTTTGTTTGGGTTAATCGTTGAAAGATGGATTGTTGGTAAAATGCTGCATTTGGCAGTTAATTCTTTGAGCATCATTTGTGGTCTGCATCCAGAATCTGGTTTGTGCAATTTTATGCATTTATCGCCTCTGTTTCTTCTGTTGTTGAATGCCTTTTTCTTGCTTGATATGGCTCCAACTGGATTTTAATTTCTTTTCCTCTTTCACGTTTCACTGGCCAAAACATTTCATTGCTGGTTGTTTACAGTTTAAGCCTGAGGAGATATCTGCCATCATGAAGGATTTTGATGAACCTGGATCTCTTGCCCCAACTGGGCTGCACCTTGGTGGCACAAAGTACATGGTGATCCAGGGAGAGCCTGGAGCTGTGATCCGTGGAAAGAAGGTGCTTCATCATTTCTCATTTCTACTTGTCTTGGTTCTCATGCAATAGATAATTCAGTGATTTTGGTTTTATACTTGGCCATATTCAGCATAATTTATTATAATGCGGTCACAACTGTGTAGTCGTTTTAATGGAGAACATGCTATGGTGTCAACTTTATTAGGATGCTTAAAGTTGTGGAATATTATTGTCTGGCAACATGGCAAGAACGGTAATGCTGGTGCTCCCGGATAAAAGCCTTTTACCCTGAATCTTTCATCATATCTAACGTTTACAATAATTAGCATAAATATTTCGTAAAGGCAAGTATGTTTTATCATGTGATCTTTTCACTTGCTATTTTCTTGATTCAAGGACTCGTTCCTTGAAGACTACTGTTATTGATGATATTCTGCTACTGTTGTTGTCGAGAACTTTCCCTCCTCTTAACTCTCTCTGTCTTGGAAGTCAACACTTTTAACTCTTGAACGAATGAATAATCTCAAGAGTATGTTTGTCGGTATTGAATATATTAAAATAATATTTTTTTAATTTTTTAAAATTTATATTTATATTAATACATTAAAATAATAAAAAAACACAAAACAAATTTAAATAAAAAAAATTACAAGTTTCTTTTAAAAATATTTTAACATAAAAACAAACATATCTAAGATAACTTCACGTTCCGATTGCCTTTGAAAGCCCATAATTACTTTGGTCATGCTTAGCCAGTCTCTTTCATTAAGCCTCTTGTGGACAAAAGAGAACAGAGACACGTGGATGACAGGTAGCTTTTTCTTTTGCTTTATTGAAAAGTATAGCCAGTACCTAGGCGTCCCTGATCTGTCGTCGGACGCATCATTTTCATTTGCTGGCACAGGCACCACCTAGTAATAGCATGATATGTTTTTTTGTTTGCCCTTTGATAGTACAACATGTTAGCGAGACAGATATAACGTAATTTTCATGGTAAAACCTTTCATGGTATATTGGTATGTTTCTTTTATCAATCTAGAATTGATGGAAGGCTGGCCTCATCAGGTTTAGTTGTGGTTAGCAGAAGGCGATCTGTGAGAACTAACGCATTGAAATTCTTGGATGTTGTTAAACATGTGGGGAATTATTTTTGTATTTCACATCTTAATGTTGTTGCATGCATGATTCAATTTTCAGGGTTCCGGTGGCGTCACTGTGAAGAAAACCTCCCAAGCTCTTGTTATTGGTCTTTATGATGAGCCATTGACTCCAGGACAGTGTAACATGATAGTTGAGAGGTTGGGTGATTATCTCACTGATCAGGGCCTGTAGGGGCCAACGTTGTGGCTTCAGGATGCAGTTTTTTGCCTCTGGCCATGAACTAGCATGCATTGATGATCTTGCTCTGCGAAATAATGGCTTGGGGACAGAGACGATGATTTATATTTTTTATCATAGGGTCACTCAATTTTCTTCTTGATTTCTTTTCTTAATTTATGCTTGAGAGTTTGAATTCCAGTTGGGTTTGTTTTCTATTCGAAGAAGTTTGATATCACATCATATAATGGCTGCCTTCATGTAATTTGGATGGCTTAAAGCAGTTAATCTACAGGAATACCGAGTCCATATGCAGGATTAAGATGTAAATTTAGAATTACAGTAACTGTGTATTTGATATTGTGGTAGTTTTTATGGTTATATTTTAAAAATATTATTTTGTAAAAAATACTTTTAGTTAAATTTAGTTTGGTATTTATATATGTTTTATTAAAATTATGATTAAAATTGAAGTTGAACAAAAAAATAATTTAATGTGTTTGATTAATAATGTTTTTTAAATTGAGATTATAAAATAATTGAAAAGATATATATTAATATCGATGGTTTTTAATTTAAATATTATAAATCTAACTATTGCTATTATATCTTGAAAATAAATAATGCTTTAATTTTTTTATTAAATTATTTATAATTTTTTTATTAAATTATTTATAATTCTATTATATATGAAATTTATCTTACAAGGATTATAATTTTCATGATTTTTTGACTGTCTAATAAAATCAGGTAAAATATTATCTAATTAATTAATTACAATTAAATTCTGTAAATATTATGTTATCATGTAATTTTTTTCTAATTTATATAGTATTATCGAATAATATTAAATACTATTTTTTTAATAAAACATAATTAAAAAAAACATTAAATTTCTTTTACTGATTAGATTTTGTCTAATATATTTAGATTTAGGTTAGGTTTGGTCTAACCATAAACCATAATTTAGGTTAGGTTTGGTCTAACCATAAAAGATAAAAAAGATATTATTTATTGTTCACATATATTTATTGTTCACATAAACTGTGAATTAATTAATTATATATTATTTATTTTTATAAAATAAACAGTTATTTCACTCTGCATTTCCTGTAAAATAGCATGTACCTGCTTTTCATTCACCTGTATTTTCAATATAAAATTAACTAGGGCTCATAATAAACAATATTTTATATTTTACTAAATATATATTTATTATGGTTCGCTTCTTTGAATGCATAACCAACCAACCACGTAAACAATCACCTTCTAATTAATCTTTTTCTTAGGGATAATGCAGTCAATGAATGAAACGATTTATCCCTTTATATTTAATGAACATGCGTGGTACAGGTTATGCTCTTGTTCACGCTGCTTCGGAAATGAAAATCGAATATTTATATATTGTCTTAAGAATGATATGTAAACAAACTTGTTAGAGAAATAAGGAGATTAATCGCTCTTAAAAATCACTCTTGTCTTCTCGGCTTTCCTAAATTTATCAATATCAATTTCAATTCTAAGGTATATGATGTTCATTATGGCTTATTCACATAAAATTTTTGAAACTTGATATAGTTTCAATCTATTTTTGACTTATATATATATATATTAGTATTTTTAATTATGTATTTCATCTTGAATATTTTTTAAACTTGTTTATAATACATTTCAATACTTTTTTTCAACTAAAATATTTCTTGTGTTTTTTTATGGCAAGCTCCATTATTTTTCCAACTTAAATATTTTTCATGTCTATTTATAGCATGTTTCAATATTTTTCTAACATAATTATTCTTCATGCACATTTATGACACATTACAATATCTTTCCATTTTAGTATTTTTTTTATGTCCATTTATAGCATATTCAATTATTTTTCTATCTTAATATCTTTCTTATGCTAATTTATAACATATTTAAATATATTTTTTCCATCTCTTATTCTTCTTTTGCCTATTTATGGTGTATTTAAATATTACTTAATAAATTCTCCTATTATAAACAATTCATATACTATAAATTAAACTCTATCTTTATGACTGATGCAAATATCATATATTAAGATTTCATCATTACAATCTATTTAATTTTATTGAATAACTATTTTCACCATTACATTCTATTTAATTCTCATATTTTAAAATCCCATATATTTTTTTTAAAAAAAATCTTTACCCTAAAGCAGGGTTTGCATAATATTATTTTTTGGTCATACAAGCATAATTTATTTATATTAAATCCCAACCAAATAGGCATTATTTGCATGAAATTATTTGAGCCTATATGCAAGCAATCTATGATAATACCTATCATTCACATTAGTTTTCATCTAAACAATAAACTATATTTGTATTCATAATCTATGTCCAAATATCCAACAAAGATATAATTAAATTTCATTAGTCTTTATTCAAATATATATATATATATATATATATATAGACACACACACACACAACTATGATATTATCAAATCTCATTAGTATCCGTTCAAACAATAAATTATATTTGTATTCATAGTTTATGTCTAATCTTCCGACTATGATACCATCAAATCTCACTAATCTTCATTTAAATAGCAAACTATCTATGTATGTATACATGTTTATGTTCAAAAGTTCAACTATGATGCTATTAAATCTCATTACTCTCCATCCAAATGAAAGACTTTCTCACATGTTACAACTTTCATTTAAATAGTTAGCTTTCTCGCACGTTTTAGAGCCCACCTATAGTTAATTTAAAATATATGATAGTTATTGTTATTGTGTTCATTCACAAACATAATATTTATTATTGTTGTTTTGGTAGTTCACAACACAATATTTATTATTCAATTACAAATCACATATAATATTACTGTTTTTACAGTCAATTAAAAAACTGATCTATTTTTTTTTTCACAAGCATGATTAAATATACATTGCAAATATAACAACAACAAAAGCATCTTAAATAATTAAAAAGATCAAGGGAGAGTAAAGCAATCTCTTACCTTAAACTCTTATTATACAAGCTCCTGAGAAATCAGGTCTCATTCCAAACACTATACCACCAAACCAATACCTGTAACGTTCACACTACTAAATTAAAAAAATTGACTCATATGAATTTTCATATCATACACCCCAAAATTTAAATAATTATTCAAACACATCTGAAACATCAATTTTTCATTGCATTTCAAGTCAATATTTATGTCATCAAATCAAATCCTCATTGAAGACTTTTGCATTATTAAAATTTTCACGTTTAAATAACTAATTCATAATCCAAAAATAGACACTTTCTTTGACCATTTAACTATGGTAAATTTTTAATTTTTCTAAAATTCTTTAAATTAACAATTTGGCTAATTTTTAACAGAATTTTTATAATTATTTCATAACTCCCTCAATCCATTTTTTTACAACATGTTACTTTAATACCAAGCTGAAATCTAATTCATCAATTTCATATATAATTTAAACAATGTTTAATTTCCAGGTTAACAAGAAAATGCTACAACCTACTAAATCTTTCCTCTCTCTCTCTCTCTATATATATATTAAAAAAAATTAGTTTAAAATTCTCATTGGTTTCATTACTTCTTTAAGCACTTAAGTCGTCAATATTTACATGTACTTTTTTCAAGGTCATTTCACATAATACCAACAATTATTTAAGAACATAATTAACTTTAATAACTAATTTAAAACCTTTATATTAGCTTATCAACATTCAACATAATAAAATATACCAACTTCAAGTCCTGCTCTTTCCCAAGCACATATTTATAACAAAAAATTTATATTTCTATACAAATTGTTTTCTAAACCATAATTATTCATATCAACATATTAAATAAATATCTAATCCTACAATATTAAAATAATTTATACAATTTTTCAAGATTTCCTGTAAGGTTGACCTAAGATATTAATTTATCATTAATCATATTGTTAATCTTTCCTATTATATATTTCTAATCAACACCTATTTTGTGTCAATTAAAGAAATTTATCAATAATTTCTTATTTTTTCAATTAAATTGAAAAGATGAAAAACTCTTTCCCTTACCTACCCAACCAAAATCTTTTCTACATCCATATCTCAGACTAATACTTCACTTAAACATACAATCACACACAATTCAAATAATTTTCAAAATCAATAATTTAGTCAATCTTAACAACATTTCCTAACCTTGGCAAACAAATTACATTACACCCTTTTTCTTTCCATACCAAATATCCTAAACACTCAAATTTAATATTATACATACATTCCCTCATTCATGGTTGGCCTTATATAAACTAATCACCCAATGATTTATTTTTATTTTTATTTTCTTGGATTATCAGCCTCATCATCATAGAAATTAAATTAAACATAACAACATCACTAAAACACTTATATTACCCAATCTTACTATTTTTCTACATTTTTCTCTTTATAGCATATAATAATATTAACTAACTTTTCATAATCCCACACTTCAACATTCATACACAACTTAAGCATTTCAAAACATCAATCAAAACATTAAAATCGACCCAATTTAAATCAATTTTCATACCCTTTAATTTACTCCACATGGCTAGCCATTTAGAGTCCTAATTTCTCAAAATTTGTTTTCAATTTCTTTATTTGTATCCTAAATCATATCATTTAAACCCCATTAACTAATAATCACATAATTTGGCATATAAATTAATTTTTTCACAAAACCTAATATTTCTAAAAATTAGGGATTTTCAACCCCCTATCCAAATACAACAAAACAAATGTATTTAAAACAAAAATAATACCTTAGCATTACCATGCAACCCAATTTAGCAATCCTCTTTCAACAATCTTCAAGAATCCTTGACTTTCTCTTCACTTTGAACGCTTTTCCTCTCTAACTTCTCTTCGTCCAACCCTTTTTCTTTGATGTTTATTTCTTGGATTAGTATCTTTTAGTAGAAATCACCCTCATATATTCTCTAGCCCATGATTTTTGGAAGATTTAGCGCCAATTTTAAAGAGAAAATGATTAAGAAATCAAGTTCTCCTTCTTTAAAGAAGTTGTCAACCAGAACAATGGAAAAAATAAAGATTTGGCCAAAATCACAATAATGTCATTAATGAAATGAATCCATGTGTTATTTTCTGTATTTGTTTTACCGATCATTGACACTCTTATAAAGCCTTTTCAAACTCCGATTAATCTAAAATTTTAACGCACGATAGAAAAATATGTTAGGGAACTACTTGTAAAAGTTTAGCTCAATCTAACGTTCAGATTAAGAGTTATGATTGATATCATGAAATTGAACAATAAGTAATTTTATATAAAAATCTGAATGTATACTATTTTATTTACTTAATTCATCAAGATTTTCAAATTAATTAATTGGAGACTTTTATCCATAATCATAATAAAAATTTTCTTAGAGTCTTCACCACTTTCAATCAAAATAGTGTAATTGTATGTAGGGCTTATACTGATGATCAATATTTTTCGCCCTCAAAATCATACATTATTTGATTTACATTTTCACTCTATTATTGTTGTTGTTGTTATCTAACTATTTTCACCCTAATTTGTGTAAAACAAATTAAATAATTATATTATCTAATTGAGGAATTTACATGATTTGTCATTATATTGGCATTTCACATACCAATTTATTACCTTATCTCATCCTATGTTTAAATTAATTGTTTAAATTAATTTACTAGGATGTTTGTCCTGAATTGCCCCTCATTAAAATCAATTATAATAATAATAACAAAAAAAACTATAATGAAATTACACAAATCCCTTATGCATTAATTATTATTTTGTTTTGCTTTTAAGGGCAATTGATTCATTTCACTATGCAATTAAGACTTCAAAAGACTAAAAAGCCCCTGCACTTCAATTTAATTTTTTTCAACATCCTGGGATAATTAAGTCATTTTACTATATTAAATCATTTTACTATGGAAAAAAAAAACAGGAAGATAGATTTACAACCACCCAATTGATAAGCCATTTGAACCACGTGAAAATATCATTTTGTCTCCCAATCTTAAATTCTTTGGTTGTTTTTCATAATAGAAAAAAATGTCATTTTACTATGCAATAGCCATAGTAAAACACTAATATATGCACAAACACACACACCTCAAAGTTTAATTAACGATCCTATAACTTGATTAAATCACTTTCTAAATTGTGTTCAACAACATTGGGCTCGATCATTAAAAATTTAGTCCTGGTAGGTTTATACCTTGTCCATGTGGTTCATGTAATTTAGTTTGAGGTAAGACTTATAATACACATAAGCCTAAAGTCTAATTAGTGATGAAACTCATCTATGTATCCAAAGATCCACGTGTAAATTGAAACCTTTAGACCTTAAGCATATCATGTGACCCATTACATGTCACTGAATATAGGCTTATCATGTTGATTGAGCCTTCTAGAAGCCTTATTGACCTAACAGGTTCTTAAAACCCATTTTCAAATTAGATTGGGGTGTCTAATGAGCACATCAAGGCAACATCCCAAGGTAAAGACTTCATAGGATTTGACTTTATAGGATTCTAGAATAGTCAAACACATCTTAATACCAATCGTTCAGCCTTGGGTGTATTATCTCTGGGTTATATAGTTGACTCATCACCTTCCATGGCTATACAAATAGATTATGCAAGCAATAAATAAAGGCATGTTTATTAGCCACGTGTTCCATAGAGATTGATCCTATTATCATTATCAATATTACACGGTTAACACTCTATCAAAAATTCAATAAATACAAATAGAATTACCAACAGAAAGTTTTCCATTGTTAAATCTATCGGTATATACCAAGGGAATCTCAGATGAAATATGAAGAAAAAAAAAAAAACAAGTTGTGTTATGACATGTAAGTTGTTGTGGATGATTTGACCGATGTAATTACAATCAGATTCAAACCAGGTTGTCCATATAGTGACGTGTCAAAAACACCAACCGATTTATCGACGGATTGACAGATAAAATAATTTTATTGGTAATTTCTTGGGATTGATAGATAAAATAATTTTATTGGTAATTTTATGGGTAATAGTTAATATATGACCTGGTCGTTAACCCTCCCCTCTTCTATTTCTCCTTCATTCGCCCTGCATCTACACCTCTCAACCCCCCAACATTAACAACCAGCTCCCTCCCCCTTTCATCTCAAGAAAATCTTTTCTAGTCTCAACATCTGTGTTCTGATTTATTGTAGATTTTTTTATTTTTAGTAAGTAAATATTTTTTTTTAATTTTAATATAATTTTAAAAGTTAATTTTATTATTGAATGTTTTTTTAGTATATATATTTTGTTTGGGTGTTTAGTTTACTTGTTTTATTGCTTTTTCTCAAACATGTAGTATGGATTTATAATTTGGCACTTGTTTGTTTTAGATTTTGTAAAATTATATTTATTTGTAAATTATTGAAACTTATATCGATTTTCCGACTTAGATTTGTTGTGATGAAATAAACAATAGCTTGTTTAATAGGTCCGTTTTAATTTTTGTCAATTTTATTACAGAGTTGTAACTTCTGTAAATTAATGTGTATAAATTTATATAAACGTATGTAGATAATTGATAATGAATATTTAAGAGAAGTTTGAAAGTAAGTTGGATAATCTTGAGCTAAACCAATAGTTTTTTTTAATCTATTTACTTAACATAGTTAATTAATACATGTTATCATTATTGTTTTATAAAGTTTTGATAGAAGTTATGAATGACCACTCATGGATGTATCAAGATTCACCTCAAGGATTGCGAAGGATGGATTATTGTAATGTGGTTTAGATTTTTATTAATTTTACAACATCTATTCTGAGAAATTTTAGTAGAGGCAGTATTAGATGTCCATGTAAGAGGTGTAAGAATAAAAATTTTATTTATTAAGATTGTCGCACGTGTGCGGCTTCGCGGCGATCGTCTACCCTCACTCGAAGTGTCTTATGTCTATCTATTCTAGAAAATATAGGAAGACAAGGAATTTTTGTCTCTTATCAGTAAAAAATTGAATAGGAAGACAAGGAATTTTTGTCTCTTATGAGTAAAAAATTGGAATGGGAGTTGCCACCTAGCATTTTTGTCACTAGAAAACCTAACTGGTCTTAGAGATCGAGTACGGAGACTGGTTGCGTAAAGGGAAGGTATTAGCACCCCAAATACACCCTACCTAAGGTAAGCTGCATTGTTTTATTGTCTAATAAAAATCTAAGGTCTTGTCATATTGGTCCGTCTATGTTTCAAGAAAAACCCTCCTCAGTAAAAAGGTTCTTATCTTATGAGATAAAATCTAACCGGTCTAATGTCTATAATAGAATTATCTTTTTAATATCATGAATACATTTTATATATAAATTCATAATCCTGGATATTAAAATAAAACAAAATATTTTTTTTATTTTTTTTGAAATATTGGTCAAGTTCTCATGACTTTAATAAACTGGTTATTTAAAGCTAAAATACATGTTAAAATATGATATATATTTTTTGAAGTTTTTTATTTTGTATAAAAATACAATATGATTTTTTTCTAACTTTGAGAGACTCAGCCGTATGTAAAAAAAAAGCATTTTTTTATATGTTTTCAAAGTTTTGATGAAAACTAGGAATTTTAACATCAGATTTGTATCTTTTTTTTTTAAAAAAATACAAACTGATATCAATCAAAATGGCATAAATCAAATACGTCGGGAAATCATAATTTCTTCAAAAATATATATTTTTCCTTAAAAAAAAAAACAAATGAAATGAACTGGACTAGGTTGGACTCAGCGCAGCTGCGTGGGCTGGGCTGATGTTCCAGCATTTGTTGTAGAACATGAATTACTCACATTTTGCATGCAAATGAAAAATGAACAAATAAAAATGACAGGGGAAGGGAGAAAGTTACCTGGAGTGGAGGCGTTCTAAGAGTTGGGCTTGTGGCGGCTTGTAGCTGGGGTGGCAATGGCTGGGAACTCAGGTGGCGTTGCTGCAGTGGCAGACGGTGGTTGATGCAAGGGGCTGCTTCTTCTTCTTCCTGCTACCTCTACCCCTCTCGTGTGTTTATCTTGTTCTTCGTTGTTTAATCCCTAGCGATGACGATGCTATGAGGAATGGTAGAGGCACTGGTGGAGGTGTAATGGTGGCTCTTCTCCTCCCTCTTCTGTCTTGCTGTCTTCTTTTCTCAACCACCTCTTCTCTATTTTTGTTATGTTATCTTCTCTTTTTCTCCTCTGTCTCTTCAGGGCTGTCAGCGGCGGTCAAGTGACCTGCTATGGCAGTAGAGAGGAAGCTTAGTGGCAGCTATGGTTGTTCTTCTTCTCTTGTATTTTTTTCTTCCTCTGTCATTTCTCATTCTTCCCCACTTCTTTGATGGCTTCCCTTTCTCTTTCAAAAGAACTGTCTCCTCTCTCGGTCTCCCCTCTAGTTTCTAGTGTTTTGGTTTGTTTCTCTTCACTCCTTTCTCTCTAAAAAACTGTTGTTTCTATCTTTCGTTCTCTCCTTTCCTTCTAAAAAACTGTCGATCTCTCTCTCAGTTTCTCCTCCCTTCCTCCTCTCTCACTTTCTTCTTTCTTTTTCTCTTTTTTCCTCTTCGTTCTATTTAATTCCCCCTCCTCTCTCTCTCACACACATTCATTCCCCCCTCTACTCCATCTCCTCTCCTTTCTGTATTTATAGGCGTACAAAGAGAAGGGCACCTGACCTCTGCCACGGAGCAAGGTAAGGTGGCTACCCTGCCACTATCTTGGTACAGGGTAAGGGCAGAGCATGGTTGTCCATAGGGCAAGGCTCTCCTGGTTTTTTTTTTTGTTATGGTGGTAGGGTATGTATGGAAATGGGTCATGTTGGGTTTCCTGGGCAAGTGAGGTGGAGAGAGGGGGAGTGCGTTGTAGGGGAGAGTAACTTCTTCTTCCCCTACCTCTGCATGTGCAGGGGAAGAAGAAGGAAAAATAGTGCCACCTATAAAAGAGCTCTATTTTGCTTTTCTTTTTGTTTTAAAAAAATGATGCATGAAACAGAGTCGTTTTTTCCTAAAACCCGCAGTTTCATTTAAAAGGATATCAGCGCCAAAGTGTCAAATTTCAAGTCAGTCCTTAAATTTGCGCATGTTTTGTATTTTGGTCTTTGGTCTCGTGTTTCTTTAATTAAGTCCTTGATTGGCCATCGAACTTTAATACTTATGTAACTAAGACCCTAATTTGACCAAATTAACTTTCAAAATTATAGTTTGACCCCAGAACTTTAATTCCTTCCAATTAAAGCCTAAATTGATTTAAAAATAAATTTTTCTTGTAGTCAAACCTTTATAAATTCAATTAAAGCTTTAAAAAAATTTAATTGGGTCCATAAACATTTGATTTTGTACCTTTCCCCCTCAAATCAAATTTTCTTTATCAACAAGGCTCTCATCAGTCAACGATATACTGTCAAATTTCAATCTTTGTATTTTTAAACCTCCTCAACCAATTTTTTTTACCATTTTCTCGACGCTCTGCCATCCTCTTTTCATAGCTATTACTTTTGATATATTTTGATTGATTTTTTTTCTTTTTTTTCTTTTTTATGCAGGGATCCAAAAATGAGTTATGACAAAGATGTTGTAATGATGCATCTTTTACACAAAGGATTCATGGAGGATTACTTATATTAGTATGCACACAGAAAGCTATTTGTGAGTAACGATAGCATGGTAGGAAGGATAGATGATTGATACTTAAAAGTGTATTTTTATCAAGGTTTTATATCATCATTTTGCACTTAAAGTATCAATAACTCCTTAACTAAAGCATGTTTTATAATAATATATCTAATAATATAAGATACCTTTAATTTGTGGTAAATGTTCATTTTAAATGCAGGCCTATCATATAAATGAAAGGATTGATTGATAAATTTAAGAACTGAAATTGGAAGGATAAAGAGATGGCCAAACTTAGAAAAGAGATATCGCTGCAATCTAAACCGGAATACTGTTCAGTAATTGGGTCATATCTGGAGCTGTAGATCTCGAATTTAGGTCTACTTTATATGGATGGAAAGGTAAGACATGGGCCTACAACTTTCATATGGAGCCCAAGATCTAAAAAGGCCATTTTCAAGTCCAAACTGTAGCAACAACAAAGAAGTCCGAATCTGTCTTCCAGCCCGAGCACTGTTCAGTATTTAGCCCATATCTGGAGTTCTAGAAGTCCAAATGAGTTGAAGTTTTTACACAAGAAAGTTGAGACAATTTTCTACAACTTTCATGTTTTCAAGTGGCTCCAATTATGATGTTATAAATGACGTTTTGGGCAGACAAGAGAAGATAAAGATTGTCACCAAGTAAAGAGTTGGCTACCCACTCATCAATTAGTCATCAAATCAATAGTTCCCAATTTTGGCCTATAAAAGGAGGCATTTGCCATGCATTTAGGCATCTTGGTGTCCAGATCAAGATCATGCTCTTGCTTTCTCTCTTTGTATTTTTTGTAATGTTTATGCTTTGTTTTCATTAATATCAAGTTTATGTCTTTCATTTCCTTTCCTTTACTTAGTTAACTTTTATCTTATTTGTGTTCTTATTTTGTTTATCTATTTTTCTTTCTTTCATTATGTCTAGCTAAGTTTATTATGTCAAGGTGAAAGGGTTACACTAATGGTGTAAGAATAAAAGGTTACACTAATGGTGTAAGAATAAGTATAGTATAAACTTATTCTTACACTAATGGTGTAAGAATAAAAGGTTACACTAATGGTGTAAGAATAAGTATAGTATAAACTTAATATGGACTTTAATGTTTGATACTAACATGTTTTATATTTGTTATCTTGTTCACTCTTTAATACTTTACTTGTTAAATAACTAATCTTGATTTATGTTATATAACACTTGGTACAATAAATGCTTGGCACTTTCCTAGCCTATACTGTATGGTATAACCGACACCTGAGCTATAAAAGGAACTTGATTTGTTGTTAACATAAGTTATAATCATGAATGCTTGATGAAATTTACAAGTATTAGCATTAATTGAATAAGATGACTAATGTAATCATGTTAACAATCTATAATCTGATTGGAACCTCTTTTGTGTATGGTTTTCAATTGAATAATAAGAGTTTATACAATACTTGTTTGACATACCATAGTGGATCCTCTAACCTTGACATTGTTTGTTATCATTGTTTAATCCTTACGTTAATTTTCCATCTCAAAGTTCTCATCAAATTTTCTTCTTCTTCTTCTTCTTCTTTTTTCTTTATTATTGTTATTATTATTATTATTATTATTATTACTAGTATTATTACTATTACTACTACTACTACCATTATTATTAGTATTATTATTGCTACTATTATTATTGTTGTTGTTGTTATTGTTACTATTGTTGTTGTTTATAATTGTTGTTTATAATTTGTACAATTAACCTCCTTGTGGTTCGACCTTGGTCTTGCCAGGTTATTTATTACTTCGACACTCCTGCACTTGGGAGAAGACAACAATCTTTTGGTCGTGTCAAGTTTTTGGCACCGTTGCCGAGAAGGTAAGTTCTTGTATAAATTATAGCATTTATTTTATTTTCTCTTTTCACTTTTCTTGTATATAACTTTGTTTCTTGTCTCTTTTTTCTTCTTTTTTTGTTTTCTTCTTCCTTTTATTCTATTCCTACACGTGCATGAGAGCGTGGTCACATACATCAAGTGGTAGACTTTGTAGGGTATCCTCATCATTTTCAGAAAATATGGCTGAAGAAGATAATCAATCACTTCATAATGAGAATAATGAGAATAACCGTGTTAGAACACTTAAAGACCACATGAATCCTATAAGAACAAGTGCACCATCATACATAGTTTTTCTTCTTGATGCATCTCATTTTAGTTTTAAGCCAGGCATTATTCAACTTTTACCTTCTTTTTATGGCATGAACACCATCAGATTAAATTTTTTTCATTTTTCATTAAAAGATAAAGCTAAAATATGGCTACAAAATTTGAGACCAGGATCCATTCATGTTTGGGATGAAATGCAATAACAGTTTTTAAAGAAGTTTTTCCCATCTCACAGAACAAACTCTTTCAAAAGATAAATCACTACTTTCACTCAAAAACCAGGAGAAACATTTTACCAATGTTGGGATAGGTATCGAGACTTACTTAATACTTGCCCTCATCATGGTTTTGAAACATGGAGATTAGTTTCACATTTTTATGAAGGGTTAGCACCTGGAGATAGGCAAATGGTTGAATTGATGTGCAATGAAACTTTTGAAGATAAAGACTCAGATGAAGCTATGGAGTACTTAGACTTGTTAGCTGAAAATGCTCAAAATTAGGACACTGCGGGTACTTATGAGGCACCGAGTAAAACTCAAACTCATACATCTAGTGGAAGTATGTACAACCTTAGGGAAGATCATGACCTTCAAGCCATATTTGCATCTTTAACTAGAAAAGTCGAGGCATTAGAATTGAAAAGGAGTGGTCACTTAAAATATGTTGAAAACATTATGCGTCAAATGTGTGAAACAAATGAACACTCAACCAATAATTGTCCAACCTTGCCTTCATTTAAGGAATGTCTCCATGAACAAGCTCATGCTTTAAACAGTTTTCAAAGGCCCAATCATAACCTATACTCGGAAACATACAACCTTGGTTGGAGAAATCATCTAAATTTCAGTTGGCAGAGTGATAATGCACAAACTTCACCACCACAGTTTCAAGCACACCATAATTTCCAAAATTCTTATGGATATGCACCTTTTTATGCTCTACCTCTTAAAAGTAATTTTGAGGAAACTTTGTATGCATTCATTGAAAAGCAAAAGACAATCAACACTCAACTTACTCAAAGCATAACAGATTTTAAAGACACTCTTGTAAAATTCACATCTGCTCTCAGTTTTCAAGAGCAAGGTAAGTTTCCATCTCAACCACAGCAAAATCCCAAGGGGCAATACAATGCAAATGCAAGTAGTTCTTGAAGTCAACACATGGATCAAGTCAAATCAGTATCACTCTTTGTAATGGTAAGGTTATTTAAAAATCAATTCTTGAACCTTGTGAGAAAGATGATGAGTCAATCTCTGAGGGTAAGGAAGGGGTTGAATCTGAACATTGCAAAGAAAAGACTGATTCCCCACTAGCACTTCTATTTCCTCATGCCATGACCAATCAAGAAGAAATCGAGGATGAAAAAGGCACCGAAAATATTAATGCAGATCTTTTATCAAAAGTGACAACAGATTCAATACCCGACATCACACCAATCGATGATTACTTTCCTGATGAATCCTTACTTTCTCTTAGTTCAATGCCTTGGTTTGTTAAAAATATCAATTTTCTTGCTTCAGGATTTTTGCTAGCTCACTAGAGTACCGAAGACAAAAGAAAATTTTTGAGCGACATGCAAAATTTTTATTGGGATGACCCTTACTTATTCAATTATTGTCCTGATCAAATATTTCAAAGATGCATTCCCGACAATGAGGTAAGTAATATCATTAAATTTTATCACTCTAAGGCACATGGGGATCATTTCTCATAAAAAAAAAAAAGAATTATTGAAATCTTACAAAGTGGATTTTACTGGCCTACCATATTCAAGGAATCACATGCATTCCGCAAAACCTGTGAAAATTGTCAAAAAATGGGATTTATTTCAAAACATAGAGAGTCTTTAGATAATCTTCTATTGACTTTTAAGTCTCATCATAGTCGAGATAAGCATCGTGCAATTCATGATTTATGGCCCTATTTTCATAAAGAACATGATCGACTTAGTCTTGAGAATCTGACTAAAAAACACCTTGTTTGCCAGTTTTTAAGAAAACTGGATGGGAAGCTTATCCCCGACCCATAGAGGGTGTTTAAGCCGTTCTTGGACGTAAAACCAAGGAAAGATATGAGCCACAATCACAACTACCTGTACATACACATGTTTTTTTAAAAATAA
>NW_011500069.1:102907-108957 GCF_000495115.2 Populus euphratica
AAATAAATAAATAAAGAGAGAAAGAGAGAAAGAGTGTGTGTGTGAGACTCCAGCTGGCCTACATATAGGTGGTATGATTGTCCTTTTAATTTCTCATCTATAAAATCCTCTTTTCCTTCCCTTCATTTCCACTTAACCCATACATTCATCAAATATAGAAGTGTGTAGAAATGGCAAGTTCCTCAAGTCATCAAATAAAAAGTATTTGTGTTTTCGGTGGATCTAGTCCTGGGAAAAAAAAAGAGTTTTTAGAATCAGCAAATTATCTTGGTCAATAGGAGGTGTGTCAATAGCTGTATTTTTAGGAGGTAGTCAAGTTTTGGGGGTCATCCCCGAAGCTTTGGCACAAGGGATATCATTGGAAAAATAATTGGAGAGGAACTTCAGGTCTCCACAATGTCGCTCGAATAAATGCAATGTTTAACCATGTTGATGCCTTCATTGCTTTACCAGGTAGTCTAGGCACATTGGCAGAGATCTTTCATATTTTCTCTTGGGCCCAACTGCACATTCACCATAAACCCATAGGTTTGTTAAATGTTAATGGTTATTATGATAAGTTGTTGTCTTTTCTTGATCATGCTGTGGAACAGAAATTTCTAACATCTTCTGCACGACAAATCATAATCTCTGCTGCTACTGCTGAACAATTGATTGACCAACTATAATCTTTCATTCCTGTAATTGATCCCTCCATGAGTCACATAAATTGGTCATCTGAGGAAAGCCGTAAAAAGCTTAGATTAGATTTGAGCCTTCATTTGTAAATCTTTATGTCTTTTGGTTTTTGTGTTTTGTTGTTTCTTATATTTCTTTCAGTGTGTTTCAGGTTTGTCAATATTCGTTATTTCAGGTGATATCTTCTATACTCTATCTTTCTACCTTAGAACATTGAGGACAATGTCTCATTTTGGTTGGGGGGAGAGGGTAGTAGTTTAAAAAAAAAACAATTAACTGTGTTTTTTATTTTATAAAACATGTGCAAAATTATTGTTATTATGATGGCAGAGTAAGGAGAACTTTTTATAACTCTTGAGACGCATCTTAGTAATCATTCGTAACAAGGTCTATCAAAATGCTTCTTGACATATTCAGATTTACAAACTCTCGCATTGTTATCATTTAATTCTGCTCATATACTTATTTAACATGTATTCTTAAACCTTAATTTACACACACACACTTTAAACATATGATTGTGGGTTGCATATTGGATTATTACATTATTTATGTTCTTTTGTTAAAGGTAACAACTAAGGAAAAGAGATAGTATATAATTAAAAAAAAAGACAAAAAAAAAACAAAAAAATGTTAATAATAAAAATGTAGATAAGTTTGGTTTCGTAGCCTCCCTAATCTAAGTAATTAAGCCCGAAGGGGTGTTTTAACACCTAATACCCTAAAGTCAACTGACTTGGGAGCTATTGGCCTAACGCTTGTTACATGGGTTGAGGAGAAAAGCTTAAGGGAATAAAACATTGCACTATCTATATATTAGTATCTGCGACCTGAGTTACTAAGCTCGTAGGGGTGTCTTAACACCTAATGCCCTAAGACCAACTGGTCTGGGAGTCATTAGCTGAAAGCTCGTTACATGGGTTAAAGATGCATGGTGTTTTTAAATTATATGTATATATATTTAAAAAAAGAAGAAGAAGAAGAAAAAAGACAAAAATAATAATCTCAACCCAAGAAAGTTAACCTTAAACATTAGAACAAAAATTTTGTTTTCTTCCAAGAAAAGCTTCATAATTATGTGTTGATACATTGAGCATAAAAGCACAAAAGAAAGGTTTATGAATATCTTGTTAAGAGGTATTGAGCAGGTATATAAATTTAATGAGAGTTTGTTTACCTGGATAGATTAATGGAAGTTAAATGATGAATACCTTGCTTTGTGAAATTTGCAAATTATTTTTCTATTTTAACGCTTTGATTACTAGGGACTAGTAATAAGCTGGTTGGGGGGTGTGATTAGTACTTAAAAGTGCATTTTTATCAAGGTTTTATATCATCATTTTGCACTTGAAGTATCAATAACTCCTTAACTAAAGCATGTTTTATAATAATATATCTAATAATATAAGATACCTTTAATTTGAGGTAAATGTTCATTTTAAATGCAGGCCTATCACATAAATGAAAGGATTGATTGATGAATTTATGAACTGAAATTGAAAGGATAAAGAGATGATCAAACTTAGAAAAGAGATGTCGGTGCAATCCAAACTGAAACACTGTTTGGCAATTGGGTCATATATGGAGCTATAGATCTCAAATTTAGGTCTACTTTATATGGATGGAAAGGTAAGACATAGGCCTACAACTTTCATATGGAGCCCAAGATCTAAAAAGGTCATTTTCAAGTCCAAATTGTAGCAACAACAAAGAAGTCTGAATCTGTCATCCAACCCAAGCACTGTTCAGTATTTGGCCCATATCTGTAGTTCTAGAAGTCCAAATGAGCTGAATGTTTTACATAAGAAAGCTGAGACGATTTCCTACAACTTTTATGTTTTCAAGTGGCTCTAATTTTGACGTTATCAATGATGTTTTGAGCAGATAAGAGAAGATAAGGATTGTCACCAAGTCAAGAGTTGGCCACCTACTCATCAATTAGTCATTAAATCAATAGTTCCCAATTTTGGCCTATAAAAGGAGGCATTTGCCATGCATTTAGGCATCTTGGTGTCCAAATCAAGATCATGCTCTTGCTTTCTCTCTTTGTATTTTTTGTAATGTTTATGCTTTGTTTTCATTAATATCAAGTTTATGCCTTTCATTTCCTTTCCTTTACTTAGTTAACTTTTATCTTATTTATGTTCTTATTTTGTTTATCTATTTTTCTTTCTTTCATTATGTCTAGCTAAGTTTATTATGTCAAGGTGAAAAGGTTACACTAATGGTGTAAGACTAAGTATAGTATAAACTTAATATGGACTTTAATGTTTGATACTAACATGTTTTATATTTGTTATCTTGTTCACTCTTTAATACTTTGCTTGTTAAATGACTAATCTTGATTTATGTTGTATAACACTTGGTACAACAAATGCTTGACACTTTCGTAGCCCATATTGTATGGTATAACCGACACCTGAGCTATGAAAGGAACTTGATTTGTTGTTAACATAAGTTATAATCATGAATGCTTGGCAAAATTTACAAGTATTAGCATTAATTGAATAAGATGACTAATGTAATCATGTTAACAATCTATAATCTGATTGGAACCTCCTTTGTGTGTGGTTTCCAATTGAATAATAAGAGTTTATACTATACTTGTTTGACATACCATAGTAGATCCTCTAACCTTGACATTGTTTGTTATCGTTATTTAATCCTTACGTTAATTTTCCATCTCAAAGTTCTCATCAATTTTTCTTCTTCTTCTTCTTCTTTTTATTATTATTATTATTATTATTATTACTATTACTACTACTACTACTACTACTAGTAGTATTATTATTGCTACTAGTATTATTGTTGTTGTTATTGTTACTATTGTTATTGTTTATAATTGTTGTTTATAATTTGTACAATTAACCTCCCTGTGGTTCGACCCCGGTCTTGCCGGGTTATTTATTACTTCGACACTCCTGCACTTGGAAGAAGACATCAATCTTTTGGTCGTGTCATGTTGCTATAATTTGGATTTGAAAATGGCATTTTTAAATCTTGGGCTCCATATGAAGGTTATAGGCCTATGTCTTACCTTTCCATCAAACCTAAATCCGAGATCTACAGCTCTATATATGACCCAATTACCGAATAGTGTTTCGGTTTGGACTGCACCAACATCTCTTTTCTAAGTTTGGTTATCTCTTTGTCCTTTCAATTTCAGTTCTTAAATTCATCAATCAATCCTTTTATTTATATGATAGGCCTGCATTTAAAATGAATATTTACCACAAATTAAAGGTATCTTATATTATTAGATATGTTATCATAAAACATGCTTTAGTTATGAAGTTATTGATACTTCAAGTGCAAAATGATGATATAAAACCTTAATAAAAATATATTTTTAAGTACTAATCAACTCACATGTATTCTGCAAAACCTATGAAAATTTTCAAAAGATGGGATTTATTTTGAAACATAGAGAGTCTTTAGATAATCTTTTATTGACTCTTAAGTCTTATCCTGGTTAAGATGTGCATTGTGCAATTCATGATTTATTACCCCATTTTCATAAAGAACATGATTGACTTAGTCTTGGGAATCTGACTAAAAAATACCTTGTTTGCTAGTTTTTAAGAAAACTGGATAGGAAGTCTATCCCAGACCTATAGAAGGCGTTTAAGTCATTCTTGGACGTAAAACCAAGAGAAGATATGAGTCATAATCATAACTACATATATATACACATGCTTTTTTAAAAATAAATATAGAGAGAAAGGGAGAGAGTGAGACTCCAGCTGGCTTACATGTAGGTGGTATGATTGCTTTTTCAATTTTTCATCTATAAAATCCTCTCTTCCTTCCTTTCATTTCTATTTAACCCATACATTCAACAAATATAAAAGTGTGTAGAAATGGCAAGTTCCTCAGGTTATCATATAAGAAATGTTTGTGTTTTCAGTGGATCCAGTCTTGGGAAAGAAAAAAAGTTTTTAGAATCAGCAAATCATCTTGGTTAGGTGCTAGCTGAGAGAAAAATTCATTTAGTGTATAGAGGAAGCAGTCTTTGGTTGATGAGGGGAGTGTCAATAGCTGTATTTTTAAGAGGTAGTCAAGTTTTAAGGGTTGTCCCCAAAGTTTTAGCACAAGGACATCATTGAAAAAACAATTGGAGAGGAACTACAGGTCTCTATAATATCTGCTCGAATGAATGCAATGTTTAACCATGCGGATGTCTTCATTACCTTACTAGGTGGTTTGGGCACATTGAAAGAGATCTTTCATATTACCTCTTGGGCCCAACTACATATTCACCATAAACCTATAGGTTTGTTAAATGTTAATGGTTATTATGATAAGTTGTTGTCGTTTCTTGATCATGCTGTGGAACAGGAATTTCTAACATCTTCAACACGATAAATCATAATCTTTGCTGCTACTATTGAATAATTGATTGACCAACTATAATCTTTCATTCCTGTAATTAATCCCTCCATGAGTCGCATAAATTGGTCAAATAAGAAAAGTCGTAGAAAGCTTAGATTGGATTTGAGCCTTCATTTGTGAATCTTTTTATCTTTTGGTTTTCTTATTTTATTTTTTTTGTTTCTTATATTTGTTTAAATATGTTTCAGTTTTTTCAGTGTTTGTTATTTCAGATGATGTCTTCTATACTCTATCTTTCTACCTTAGGACATTGAGGACAATGTCTTGTTTTGGTTAGGGGGAGGGTAGTAGTTAAAAAAAACTAACTATGTTTTTTATTTCATAAAGCATGTGCAAAATTGTTGTTAATAAGATGGCAAAGTAAAAGAGCTCTTTTGTTCAAGTGACTTTTAATACGCATCTTAGTAACCATTCTTAACAAGGTTTGTCATATTACTTCTTGAAATATTCAGGTTTACAAACTCTCACATTGTTATCACTTAATTTTGCTCATATACTCATTTAACATGTATTCTTGAACCTTCATTTTCACACACACACTTTAACATAGATTGTGGGTTGCACATTGGATTATTATATTATTTATGTTTTTTTGTTAAAGGTAACAATTAAGAGAAAGGGATATTATATAATTTGTAAAACTCTCTTCCTTCCTTTCATTTCTATTTAACCCATACATTCAACAAATATAAAAGTGTGTAGAAATGGCAAGTTCCTCAGGTTATCATATAAGAAATGTTTGTGTTTTCAGTGGATCCAGTCTTGGGAAAGAAAAAAAGTTTTTAGAATCAGCAAATCATCTTGGTTAGGTGCTAGCTGAGAGAAAAATTCATTTAGTGTATAGAGGAAGCAGTCTTTGGTTGATGAGGGGAGTGTCAATAGCTGTATTTTTAAGAGGTAGTCAAGTTTTAAGGGTTGTCCCCAAAGTTTTAGCACAAGGACATCATTGAAAAAACAATTGGAGAGGAACTACAGGTCTC
>NW_011500069.1:109773-109989 GCF_000495115.2 Populus euphratica
TTGATCCTTCCATGAGTCGCATAAATTGGTCAAATAAGAAAAGTCGTAGAAAGCTTAGATTGGATTTGAGCCTTCATTTGTGAATCTTTTTATCTTTTGGTTTTCTTATTTTATTTTTTTTGTTTCTTATATTTGTTTAAATGTGTTTCAGTTTTTTCAGTGTTTGTTATTTCAGATGATGTCTTCTATACTCTATCTTTCTACCTTAGGATATTG
>NW_011500069.1:110022-110185 GCF_000495115.2 Populus euphratica
CCTAACTATGTTTTTTATTTCATAAAGCATGTGCAAAATTGTTGTTAATAAGATGGCAAAGTAAAAGAGCTCTTTTGTTCAAGTGACTTTTGAGACACATTTTAATAACCATTCTTAACAAGGTCTATCATAATACATCTTGAAATATTCAGGTTTATAAACT
>NW_011500069.1:110645-110867 GCF_000495115.2 Populus euphratica
CTAACTGGTTTGGGAGTCATTAGCCGAAAGCTCGTTACATGGATTAAAGATGCATTGTGTTTTGAGTTACATGTATATATAGTTAAAAAAAAAATCTAAACAAATCCCAACATAAGAAAGTTAACCTTAAACATTAGAATAAGAATTTTGTTTTCTTCTAAGTAAAGACCCATAACTATGTGTTGATATATTGAACACAAAAGAAAGGTTTATTAATATCTT
>NW_011500069.1:111067-141072 GCF_000495115.2 Populus euphratica
ACAAGAGAGGATAAGGATTGTCACCAAGTCAAGAGTTGGCTACCCACTCATCAATTAGTCATCAAATCAATAGTTCCCAATTTTGGCCTATAAAAGGAGGCATTTGCCATGCATTTAGACAACTTGGTTTCTAGATTAAGATCATGCTCTTGCTTTCTCGTTTTACATTGTTTATGTTTTGCTTTCATTAATATCAAATTTATGTCTATCATTTCATTTCCTTTACTTAGTTAACCTTTATCTTATTTATGTTCTTATTTTGTTTATTTATTTTTCTTTCTTTCATTATGTTTAGTTAAATTTATTATGTCAAGGTAAAAAAGTTATATTAATGGTGTAAGAATAAGTATGGTGTATACTAACATGAACCTTAATGTTTGACACTAATATATTTTGTATTTGTTATCTTGTTCACTTTTAATACTTTGCTTATTAAATAGTTAATCTAGATTTATGTTGTATAATACTTAGTGTAACAAATATTTGGCACTTTCATAACCATACTATATAGTATAACCGACACCTGAGCTATGAAAGGAACTTGATTTATAGTTAACTTAAGTTATAATCATGAATGCCTGACAACATTTACATGTATTAACATTATTCGAATAAGATAACTAATGTAAACATGTTAACAATTTATAATCTGATTGGAACCTCCTTTATGTGTGGTTTCCAATTGAATAATAAGAGTTTATACTATACTTGTTTGACATTCCATTAGTGAATTCTCTAACCTTGACATTTATTATTATCATTTTTTAATCCTTATATTAATTTTCATCTCAAAACTCTTATCTTCTTCTTCTTCTTCTTTACTATTACTATTGCTATTGCTATTATTATTATTATTGCTGCTATTATTGTTGTTGTTGTTGTTGTTATTTATAATTTATACAATTAATCTTATTGTAATTCAACTCTAGTCTTAACAAGTTATTTATTACTTCGACATTCATGCACTTAAAAAAAAATATTAATGTTATAAAACCCAATAAAACCCAGAACTCAAGCATCTTTCACATATAGTCGTTTTTACTCTATGTCTGTGTTTCTAAAAAGTCTAAAACTACAAGTGGAAAATAAATTTGCCACTCTGCCCTTTGTATGAACACATCCACGTAGGTTCAGGGCCATGTAAATAGCATTGAACTCAAAGATAAGTTATCTTCATCTTCTTTCAAGCTATCATCTCCTGTACAATCTCTTTCTAAGTAATTATCTTCTTTCACTTTTGTAATTACACATAACACAACCTCTAATACTCTCTTCCTCCGCCTTCAGTAATAACTTAAGCATCAACAGGAAACTTATTTTACTGGTTGTTGTGTTACCTAAATTCAACATTTTCAACTTTTCGGTCCGTCTACCAACTTAACATCTTGTAATTTGGTTTATAATGTAATCACCCATTATAGTTTAACAAATTATAGTTTACATCCTCAATTTTATATACTGGCGAGTTAATATTCAACATCTTCACCTACGAATAATGTTTGATTATTTATAAAATTGTCCTTATTTTTCACGACTAAATAAGCCTTACACTATTAATTAATATAAAAACCTTGTTATTAAACTAATATTACAACCTTGTGTAGAGCTAAAACTTTTATTGGCATTTCACCAAACGCCTTGTTAAAATAATGGTATTTTATCATTGCTGTACAAAATCAGCCCAGATTTCATAAAACATACTTAGTCAGCACCAAACAATGTTAAAATACCCAAAAAGGAAATCTAAACCTCTAACATCACAGTAATCTCTTGCACCACACCTTCATTTCTGACATAATGATAAACCGCCTTTTCACACGCTCTTGTAGTAGACATGAGTTCCTGTTAATGGGAGGGGGCAAAGAATGCACCTGATTAGGGTTGCCAACCACCAATATGCAACGAGACTATAAAACCAAATCCAAGTATATTCATCTAAGGGCACCTTCGAAGCCACTAAATCAATCATTCTGCCACGTTCATCAGCCTATTCAAGCATGAAGGAGTAATTCCCATTCCACAGAAATCATGTTGCAAATCCTCTGCCAACTTCCATTATTGCTGGAGTAAACTGAGGAGATAAAGCTGACTTTGTATCAAAGCCTGGATTATTCAGCTTTCTGATAGAAATCCTTTGCCAACTTCCATTATTGCAGGATCAATAAATTCAACATCCCCAGAGATGCCAATATTCCTAGATAGTGGAGCAGAGCTGCTGAAGAATAAAGAGAAATATTAAAATTCAATAAAGAGAGAAGACAAAAGGGAATAAACCATCATAAACTTTAAATCACAAACCAGAATGGTCAAAATCATAGTGTACTGCCCCATGAGTAGGAAAGCCTGGAGGCACAGCTCTGCTTGGCACTGAGAATCCTTCGCAAGCTCAACATTTGTCCCTCTGAATCGTTCAAACTTCCATCAACCTGTAAAAATCGGAGGCATATCTTGTTCTTTGTGAGTTTTTATTACCGTACTCAAAGTGAAAATAACAGAGGAAAAAAAGTTAATTTACCTTGATCATACTAACACCAGATCCAATGTTAACGAGAAGATAAGCGAACAAAACATTTTAATCAATCTGTACAAACTTTCTGACCCTCCGTGTGTGTGAAAGCTTCATGACGAGCAGTGGAAATATTATGCGTGACGGGAAGAATATTGCTCGAAAGGAAATCGAACGGCAAAGGAGGCAGCAAACGTTCACTCTTCTTGCTTCACCTCAGAACCTCCTCCCTCTTGAATCAATCAAGTTCTTTGCTTCGCTTAATTTCTTCTCTCCTCTCTCTCATCTCTGTCAATTAAAATATAAGTAAAATAAAATTTTAAAAAACTAAGTATATAAAGACTTTTCCCTTGAAATATGAAAATGATACAAACAATTTTTTTTTATTATTGTCTCTTTTTTTTTAACTATAACATTTAATTCTAATTTATAGTAATGATAGATATAATGTAAGAAAAATCCCTCAACAGAGAAACACATCCCAGTATATAAAACTATGACAATATAATAGAATAAATAAAAAAATATTATGATAAAAGGAAAAGGCATGAAAAACTTAATTTAATTAATTTTAATTTTAATGCTATAACTTCATTCTAGAAAGCTCACCAATATTCTCATCATAATTTGTGAGTATACTCGTCACCTGTCTTGTTCTTATATTGTAGATATGGTTTAGAATTATGATATGAATTGTGATTTAAAATATTTTTTATTTAAAAATATATGAAAATAATATTTTTTATTTTTTAAAATTAACACATTAAAAAAATTAAAAGTATTAAAAAATAATTTTTAATAAAATAATTTTTAAATTAAAAAAAAATTACTTCGATTCCCAACCAACATAAACGAAGGTCCCGCAAGAGCAAGCAATTATATATTGTCTACCACATACGTGACACTTTTGTGCTAGAGATTGGCTTGACCTTATCAAGCATTGTACCAAGTCTTTTACAATGCTCATTATATTATTATTATTATTATTATTATTATTTTAGATTAATATAAGTGTTGGGGTATTGTACCAAGTTTTTTATAATGCTTATTATATTATTATTATTATTATTATTATTATTTTAGATTAATATAATTTTTTTCTTATTATTATTATTATTATAAGTGTTTGGGTATTGGAACAAGTCTTTTATAATGTTTATTATATTATTATTATTATTTTAAATTAATATAAATATTTAAGCTATTTTATATATATTATTGGCCTAACTTGTATATATTACAATTAATTTTATAAATTCTGAAATTAATAACTATATAAATTTTCAGTAACCATCATATAAGTAATTAAGAATTTAAATATAAAAATATAAATAAAATAAATTTTTTAATTTTAAGTTTTTAGTATTATCTAGATGAATATTATTATTATTATTATTATTCATAATGATGATAATCGAATTGGTTTCACGTGGCCATGGATAAGATTAGATGGTACGGCCTTACATTAAAGATGATGTGGTGGAGGCTAAACTGCCCATCAAACATCATCCATGGTCATCTTTAGCCCTTTTTGGTTTTTGTGGTGGATGACATCCACGAAAGTCAATTCTCTTATCCTATCGTCATCATTTCTCTTCGACGCCCTCTAGTTTCTTGCCCCTGCGACCCTTTCTTTTTTCTTCTGAAAAATATAGAATTTTATATCAAATAAAAATATAAATTATTTTGTTTGTTTGAATATTATTTTTATGTTTGAACTTCAAATGCCTAGAACCTGGTCCTAAAGTAACTCTAGGTCCCGTTTTGAACCTTGAATCGACTTCTTGGCACCTAGATCAAGTCTATCAGATTTGAATCTCTCGCGTCTTATACCCAAGTGTGTGTGATATCATGATAAATATTGATATTATAATTTAAAAAAATTATTTTATAAAAAATAGTTTTAGTTAAAGTTAGTTTAGAAAAATATATATTAGGTTAAAATTATTATTAAAATTGAAATTGAACAAAAAGTAATTTAATATGTTTGATTACTGTTTGGTATTGTGGTAACTCTTGTGATTGCGGTTTGAAAAAAAATTATTTTATAAAAAGTATTTTTTGTTAAAATTGATTTGATATTTATGTATATTTGATTAAAACTATAGTTAAAATTAAGGTTGAACAAAAAATAATTTAATGTATTTGGTTAAGAATGCTTTTGAAATTGAGGTTATAAAATAATTTTAAAAAATATAGATTAATATTGATAGTTTTAATTTTAATATTGTAAATTTAACTATTACTATTACATCATTAAATAAATAATAATTTATATAAAATATTTTTTATTATTCTATTGAACTATCTACAATTCCATCACATATGAAATACATCCAACAAGCACTACAGTGTTGGTTTTTTAAGGCAATAACATCAGGTAAAATATAATCAGGAACAAAATTGGGATTGCGATAAAATTTTGTAAATGTTATGTCATCAAACAATCTCTGTCTAATTTATGTAGTGTCATTGAATAATATTAAACATTAGTTTTTCAAATAAAACACAATTAAAAATAAAAAATATTTTTTTATTTTTAATTGTGTTTTATTTGAAAAACTAACCCTGTTTAATACATTTTGAGTTTTGAATCAGATCCAATCTGGCAGAAATAGTGGAGCATGGCTCCACTGTTCACGTGGACAATGGAGACATGCTCCACTGTTCACTGAACTTCATTCACATAAGAAGCAACAAAGAGCTGCTCTCATTCCCCATACATTTCAAATGCAAATCACCGTGGGATCCAAGAATAGTAAATTATTTTTTTTATTACCAAACATGTTGCATTTGCATTTTAAGCAAAACGTAGACACAACCTCCTAAACAAACAATACCAAAAAATAATCAGGAACAAAATTGGGATTGCGATAAAATTTTGTAAATGTTATGTCATCAAACAATCTCTGTCTAATTTATGTAGTGTCATTGAATAATATTAAACATTAGTTTTTCAAATAAAACACAATTAAAAATAAAAAATATTTTTTTATTTTTACTAGGTCAAACCTTGTTTAATACATTTTGAGTTTTGAACCAGATCCAATCTGGAAGAAACAGTGGAGCATGGCTCCACTGTTCACGTGGACAATGGAAACATGCTCCACTGTTCACTGAACTTCATTCACATAAGAAGCAACAAAGAGCTGCTCTCATTCCCCCTACATTTCAAATGTAAATCACTGTGGGATCCAAGAATAGTAAATTATTTTTTTTATTACCAAACATGTTGCATTTGCATTTTAAGCAAAACGTAGACACAACCTCCTAAACAAACAATACCAAAAAATACTTTTCAAACTGAGGTTATAAAATAATTAAAAAAGATATATATTAATATTGATGGTTTTGCATTAAAATATTATCAATTTAACTACGACTATTACATCATGAAATAAACAATACTTTATATAAAGTATATTTTATTGTTGTATTAAACTATGTGCAATTTCATTATGTATAAAACATATCCAACAAGAACTACAGTTTTTATGGTTTACTGAGTGTGCAACAACATCAGGTAAAATATTATCAAGAATAAAATTGGAATTATTATCAAATTCTGTAAATGCTAAGTCATCATATGATCTCCTTTAAATGTAATTATGTAGTGTCATTGAATCATGTTAAACATTAGTTTTTTAAATAAAACATAATATATGTGAAATTTTTATGGATTTTTTATTTTACTAGGTCACACCCAATTCAAGATATTTAGATTTGAGACAGACTCGGTTCAATGAATTTAGGTTGGGGCCAGACCCAATCTGACCCATATGGGTTGGGCTAAATCTAGCCAACCCAGCCCGATCAGTGTCCCAAGCCAGTAACTCGTCTAGACAAAGCAACATGCTTATACTAAATTAACGCATGTTGCTACATTATTCAAATGAATTAAAATTCACTTGAACAGTATAATGTTGATAATAAAGCAAAGTAGGAGGGAATAAAGAGAAATTTACCTATGGTCTCTTGCTCCTGAGGATGAATATGAAAGTTGAGCGCTTTTCTAGCTATTC
This sequence comes from Populus euphratica, assembly GCF_000495115.2. Taxonomy (NCBI): domain Eukaryota; kingdom Viridiplantae; phylum Streptophyta; class Magnoliopsida; order Malpighiales; family Salicaceae; genus Populus; species Populus euphratica. Next base: position 117,596 of record NW_011500069.1, read on the forward strand.
CTTTATTCTACTCCTTCTCTTTTCAGTGTCTGCTTAATGCTGGAGTTAAATGACAAAGACAATGGTGCATATGTATTGATTAGACAAAGCTAACTAATCTTTCTTTATTTTTCCCCAACCCCTCGTTCTCCTTCTTTTCCTTCTTCTTCTTCTTCTTTTTCTGCACTTCCATGTCTTCATTGTTCATGTGATTTTTTTCTTTACCAAACTTAAATCTACGATTTACTTAAAATGCTGCCACAACTGTGTAAACAAACGGATATTAAGCATCCTTTTTAATCTAAACCCTTAGACTTAATGTAGATGGGTTTGAAAAGTCTAATAGTTAGGTGTAAATCTTTTAATGATGAATTGTAAATTTTTAAGAGATAAAGATCATATCGATTATAAAATATGAATTCAAGTTCTTATGTGAAAATCCTTTGTGACAATAATTCTATATTTTTCTTTGCTTGTTGTCTTTGTGTGTTGGTTTTTTTGTTGTCTATGTTAGAATTGGTCTAAGATTGACTTTCGATTGCCCCTGACCAGGTTTTATCCCGAACTTTGATCGCTATAAACTTAGTCCCAAAATGTATGGTTCCAAGTTGAATCTTGAGCCTCCCAAGCCAAATCTTAGATGAACCCAAATGGATCTGAATAGAATATTAAACACCCTAAAACATGGTATTGGCACTGGCCCGAACCTTTGAGCAACTCAGACTTGATCACGAGTTGAATCTCAACCACCCTCACACACTGTCTAGAACTCTAAGTTTGATCTACACTTATTTTCTGACTCTAAAACCTTATTTAACTCCGAAAACATAGGGTAATGGTGTAAAAAAAAATGTTTTGTAAATGTTTAAAATTTATTTTTTGTTTTCATAAATTTTCAAAATTGATTGCCAAATTTATTTTATCAAAAAGAAAAGAAAAGAAATTAGTTTACGTATCTTTGTTTTGTAGAACAAAAACTATACCAAAGAACACCTTATTTTTCTAAAATTGTGGCGGTGTTACTTTTTACTGACTGATGCTTGTTGTTAGGGGATCTTGATAATGGATGTGCTCATCCTTTTGTTTCTTCCTAATTAGTTGTAAAACTGAGATGACTAGTCTTATGGCAAATTGAAGGTTATTTTTAATAATAAGCAACATTGTAACCTTTGACAAGTACCGTTAATCAAGGTCATTGATAATTTATTTAATACACATAATAATTTATTGAATTAATTAATGAGATTCACTAGAAGGTTAATGTTATTTTCTCAAAGAGAGGAAGTGAAAAGAGAATAAAAAATAAGTAAAACAGATAAAGGAAAAGAAAGAACAACAAACACCACGACTCAAAACCGTGCATTGAAGTTATTGATAAAATTTCCATGTATTCAATAAATCCTTGTCTTTCTTTATTTAAATTAAATAATTTAAATCAAACATGTTGCTCTAAGAAAATCCTGAGTCGGGAAAAGTCGCTTAGAGCTGGTGATATTAGGGAGACTATTATAATTAATAATTTTTAAAAGTTTTCTGTATAGAGATAGTGGTGCCCATGGTATGATTGGTTGCCCTCCGTTTTTTCAATCGCCCATAGATAATTACCAAATAGATTGTGTTATTTCTTGTACTGTGTTACGGGTACAGCTAAAAACATTTTTGCTTAAAAAAATAATGTTCATCAAGTCATTGAAAAATGTATTTAGAATTGTCATTAGTCAAACTTAAAAAAAAAAAAACTCTATATATGATTTTGTGGAGCTTAAAGTAATTTTTTAGTTAATAATATGTTGAAATAAAATATATATATATATATATATATATATATATATATATATATTAATCTGAGTTGGATTCAAGAACAGTTTTTTAAATTTATTTATCTAATATTCCCAAACATTTTTAAAAATTAAAAAATAAGCCACAAATTAGAAAAAAAAAAGAATCAACAATGAAGGGGGAAAAAAGAACAAATAAAGATGTTTTTTTAAATAATTTTTTTTTTAAAATAAAAAAATAAAAAACATGGAACACAAACCCGTGTAGGGAAAATTCGTATCCATCATCTTAACTAGTTGGACACATGAAAACCCATCTTTTATTTAAACAATATTTTTTATTATTATATTTTAGTCATTAGTAATGATCAAAAAATTATGAATTACTGTTTTTAGAATTAGAAACTCATTTTGTTATCATATTTTCGCATAAAACCACCTAAACAACACCTCTTAAATATCACAAAACAAACTTGTAAACATATTTAAAAAGAAAAATCTTAGAAAAGGTTTGAAAACTAAAAATTACATCAATCAAGATTTATTTTTATGAACCTTAATTTGTTTTTTTAGTCAATATAGTTATTATTAAATTTTTCTCATCGAATAAAATTTATAAAAATTAAAATGAATCTTTTTAACTGTTAAAGTATGTGTCAATTGATAATTTTCTTTTTCTTCACTGGATTTTAATGACTTTTCTCTCCTAATCTAACTCAAAAACTAAAAAATAAAATTTTAAACCAAAATAAAATTTTAAGAAATTATAGGGATTGTTAGAGGTGAAGAATAAAAATTGAAAAACAGAAATGTTTTTTTCCTGTTAACTTTAGATGGGTCATAATATTTCTTCATGTTTCACACTCAATCCCCCATAATTTAATTTTTATTTTATTAAACAATTTTGATAAATTAGTCATCAAATTAGGTATGGAAAAATGCAATAAAAAAAAAGAAATTTTAAGCATCAAATTAAAAAAAAAAAAAAAAACCTTGGCATTTCATTGTTCATTACTACAGTAAAGGGCCAAGGAGTTGTATTATATATTAACTAGCCACATATTCTCTTTGCGGTGGGTAAGATTCCAATTAAGTTAATTTTTAATATAAAAAGAATGCATAGATATGGTATAAAAAAACTTCAATTTAGAATTGAAAAGTTTAACCATACATTTAATAAAATAAATTAAAAATTATATAAATCAATAAATCATAAAAATACTTGTCAATACTAATGAAAGACTGAAATAAGAAGTTAAAAGATATATGCATATAAAAATATTTGATCTTGTGACATAGGATGCTTTTTAAATTTTTTTTATTAAATTATAAAAAAATAAAAATATATTTTCATAAAAAAAGTAATAATTGAAATTATATAGAAAAAAAAAATTGTTAGTATAAAATAAACTGGAAAGTTTATTGCAAGTTAATATATATATACATATATATATATATATAATAAACAAGCATTGCATGAAAATTTTTTATTAAGTATTGGAAAGTTGATGTGTGCATTTAATAGAAAAAATTAAAAATTATATAAATCAATAAAACATAAAATATTAGCTAACATTAATTAGAAACTAAAGCCAATAAGTTGAAATAAGATATTTAATCTCATGATGTGAGAAGCTCTTTAATTTTTTATTTTATTTTATTATATAGTAATAAAAATATATTTTCATAAGAAAAGTAATAGTTTAAATTATGTAAAAAAATAAAAAAATATATAGATATTTTATCCGTATTTAGAAAACTATGCATGTTAGGTTTATATATAATTATCCTAAAAACACTAATATTATTTGAAAATAATGTTGTAATTAGATAATTATTTAAATAACTTCATTTTTAAAATATCATCTAATTATAATAAGTAAAATGGAGAAAAAATGAGATAAGAAAATTAAAGAACCAAGTGCATATATACGAGAAGAATGGGTCAACACCTAGCCCAAATAAAAATCCAAGCCCTCAATGACTTGGAAACCGGAATCTAAGTGTTTGGTACTTTTAAAAAAAAATTAATCTAGTCTAATTTTTATTTAAATTAGATCAGCGACATGTTATCCACTTCAACAAATAATATATCTTTTATCTATTATCTTTCTCGATCATTAAATGTGATTTATGTGACAAAAAATTCAGGATACAATGTTTTTAACCTCAAAAAACCATATGCCAACCATTGGTTTTTACAAAAAAAAAAAAAAAAAAAAAAAAAAACCTTCATAAATCTCTATAATCATGTTTCTAACAACAAAACAAATTTTAATTAGCCTAAAAACTTAAAATCATCAAATAAAAAACTTGTCAAAGCTTTGATCTTTTGTTTTCATCATCATTGAATTGAAGATGAAAATTATTTTTATTAAGTTTGTCTCAAAGTTGAATCAACAAATACTAAATTCAAAATTATTAGCGGTAGAAATACAATCATCTAAGAGTTTTGTCCCTCCTCAAATTTTTTTAATAACTTGTTTTTTTTTTTGTTTCAGAATCTAAGGACTAAAAAATTAAACAAATGAAGTTCAGGAGCCAAACAAAAAATCCAAAGATGGGATTGAATGTAAAAATAAAATTGAAGGATTAATTTTTGTCTATGTCAATATTGGATCTTGTCTTTTAATTTTGTTTTTTTACAATTACTAAGAATTTTTTTCATGCAAAATTGACCTCTCATCTAATCTTTAAACAATCTTCAACACCTCGGACATGTGATATTATGAATTTTAAAGAGAATGAAAAAAATTAGGATAATTACAGCAAAACTTTTGATAGATCCAAATTAAAAGAAAATGAATAAATTGAAACAAATATAAACTTTAAGGGATTGAGGAAGGGAATTTGCCAAGTGAATAGTTCTACGAATAATGAAATGTGAGAAGATGAGACATGTTTTACACATTAAAATGCTACTCTCTTTTAGTTTTTTTGGGTCAATTTTTAATATGCAAAACAATTAAATCCCTTTTTTCGGTCTATTGTTTGCTTAATGACATAGAAATATCATTGAGTCAAAAAGTGATGATATGTATAGAATAAAAGGAAACAGAAAAAAGAAATACCATAACAATATATAAGCTGGAACCCGCTAGGAGGAAATACAAGAACAGAAATAGACTCTTATAATAACTATTCTCAAGGCAAGTGTCCAAGATATTGTTTAAATAAGCCCAGAAGAAGACTAGAACAGTGCCTCTTTTAGTATCCATGCCCTGCTAATTCCTAAACCTTTGTTACCTAAAAAAACCAAACCCTAGCAAAGACTACGGAAAAGGAAAGAAAACAGTAAACAAAGTGCTAGCAGTAGGGCCCTGGGTGCATTGTATGGTGACTCATGAATATGGATAATGGCTTCACAGCTATAATGCTTATCCTTTCCTTATAATAGTAGACAAGGTCAAGAAATCCAAACCATAGATAATATCGAATCTAAGGATAAGGCAAATAAGAAAATATGTCACCATGACTTGGGAAAGTGACCTTACTGATCAAGAACACAAACCTAGTGCATGAATTCTTTGTGCAACTCAGGCCAAATGAGTTTTCAATCCATCCAAATGAAATTATTGTCGAAGGTCACATAATGGGCTTGTGACGTGTGGAGTTATTATCCATGAAAATCATTAAAAGTTTATGCTACTCTCTGTCATTTTGGTTTCATTCCCCTTAAAGATTTACCAACCTAATCCATCTATTATTTTATGCATGTAATATTCTGTATATGGATATAAGTTGTGCCTTCTAGAGAATGTCTCCAAGCTCATTATATGTGTGAGATATACTGTAGTTTTGGGAACTACTTTATGCGCTTTATCCTTTGTCTTCTTCACAACTCTACTCGTCAATGGGTGAAGGTCAAGAAAAAATGCTTCAATCTCCATGTACAGCACGAAGAAATGATGATAGCTATGAAAAACATAAGGATCAATGGGCGAGCACGGAAGGTGGTGGTGGTGATGAGGATGATTCCTTCAACACATCTTCCCTGGATAATTCAAGTACTACTAATGGATCAACAACTTCATTAGATATGGTGGATGATGCATGTTCATCCTCAAACTCTAATGATCCTATGTTTGAATTATCTGAGCTCCTGTCCCATCTGCCCATCAAGTAAGTACTTGTTTGATCATCTTATATAAGAATCTAACACAATTAGTCCCAGCCCTTTTGTTTGGAGAAAATAATAGAAAGTGCAGTTTTGTAAATTTTGATCTCTTTCGTGTCGAAACTCTCCTAAATCCTCTGGTCGTATTCTACTCTATGCAGGCGAGGATTATCTAAATATTATCAAGGCAAGTCCCAGTCTTTTACATCTCTATCTAGGGTAGCAAGCACTGAAGATCTTGCAAAGAAGGAAACGCGTAATAGAAGGAAAGGGAAGGCATCTAAGAGTTACGCGAATGGTTTGGATCCTCACAAATCATACACACTTCCTAAGCCCATCATAGCGAAGAAGGTATCAAGAGGTTCTATGCCATCTTTATGTTTTCGAGGTAGAATAGGCAGCTTCTTAAATAGTTCTAGGCCACCTCCAATTCCACTGCACAAGAAGTTCTGATGTATAACTTCACAAGGTTGCTTGACTTGCTGTGTGGAACAAATTTTTTGTGTGTGTAGAGATATTCATATATACTTCAAGGATAAAGCAATGAGAGAGGATATGTTAAATTGTAGATGATGGAAAATGATGAGAAATTTTATTTTCTGAAAGAATAGAAATGGAGACTTCCATTGACATAGTAGCTTAAATGTTCTTTCTTAGAAACAAGTTCTCCTAGGTTTATATTTCTGTTTCTTTCAATCCTTCAACATAAGGATAAGCATGGATCTCTTCTGAAAATCTTTACTTTGAAATTGAGTGATTTGTTAGTACTAATGGACAAAGGCCCCTACTGCAACTTTATCTGAAACAAAATGCCCATCTATACTCTTTTGTGTAGCATGCCAGGCCATTCCAAGCACTTTTCACGTTTCATATCCAGTCTTGTCTTCCACATGTGATCATGAAATAGGGAGACCTTAACAAAGTACCTATGTAACGGTTTTTTTTTTTTTTTTTACCATTGCATAATATCATTCATGTTCTTATTTTGCAATCTAGGTGATAGGAGGACACCAATCATGAGATGTAGTATAATGACCCTCATTTCGTTCGTGAGTCGGGTGTTTTTTTTATTTTTAAACGAAAAAATTGAATATCCAGGTTTTTTATGTGTTTTTTATATAAAACAAATTATAAATAAAAATAGAAAAACTTATGCATGCATCTAATAAAATAAATAAAAAACTATATGTATTAATAAGTAAATATAAATAAAAAACTATATGTGTTAATAAGTAAGTTAAAAAGGTCATTAACGATAATTAAAGATGAAACTAAAAAAAATTCAAAAAAATAAATGTAGAATAAAATATTTGACCTCGTAACAATTTGATTGGTTGTATATAATAATTTTATTTATCAAAATTAATTTTTTATTTAATTAAATGATGATAGAAATAGAAATTCATGAAATTGATTAAACAAAATACAATGAAAAGAATATTATGTATGGATACACATATTAGAAATATTATCTAAAAATAAATATTTTTATTTTAAAAAATAAATTTTATTTATATAAAACCTAAAAATAAATTTATAGATGAATTAAAATATTCTCTTTGAAAATTAAAACATACAGTATAATTAAAAAACAAAAGCAATTTTTATTTGAAAAAAAGCTAGATAAACAAAATAAAAAATCAAAAAGAAAAGATATTAATTTAAATATAAATTAAAAAATTAAAAAAAAAACAAAACAAAACAAAGAAAGACAAAGCTAAGTATGTGGACCATTATTTCTTTTAATTGCTAATAAGGCAAATAAAATATCATCCACTCTCCGTTGTCTTAAAAAGATTAGGTCAAACAATGCGTTATCATTTGCTTTTCTCTAAATTCCAACTATAATAATGGCCAAAAAATCAAGGCTAATGATTTTGGATCTAACACACCTCAAAATATGTTAAAGACCTTGATAAACTTATTAATGGCATTAAAGAATTTAAAAACCACACAAAAATTCAAAATCAAACCAAAACAAAAAATCTTTCTGAACTTAAATTTGGTTTTTTGAAAAACTTGAAGATGAAAAAACATCTAAATGAAGCTTTTTTCATCAAATAAAACTTGCTAACATCAAAATTAACTATTTTGGTGGTTGAAATTGGTGTTAATATTGATTTTCTCTCTCTACTACTAAAATATGATGATTCTCTCTCTCTCATCTCTCAAATCATGGACTTCAAAATAAGAAAAATAAAGTTTTAGGCTAAAATTTATATTATTTTGGAATTTTAGAAATTGGTAGGACTATGTATTTATAATTGGAAAAAATATGAGAATAATAATGAAGTATTAGCCTAAAATTGACATCATTTTGAAATTTTAGAAATTGGTGAGACCATAATATTTATAACTTGAAAAGTATGAAAACAATAATGAACATTTCACCCAAAGTTCAAAAAAGCCACCCATTTTCTTTGTGTTTTTTTTTTCAATTTGATCCCCTATCTTTTAATCTTACCATTCCTTAATAAATGAACATAAATTAGCCTATAATTTGGCCCTAAGGTTAAAAAAAAAGACAAAAAAAAATTTTGAGTAGTGAGTTCATGGTGTTTTATGATGGACTTTACAGTTAAATTTGCAAGTAAATCCCCCATGCTTTTCAATGTTTATTATAACTAGTTGGTATATTCATGATGTGTGTGTGTGTGTGTGTGAAAAACCTTAAACTAACTTAAATATCATTAGATTATTTTATAAGTAACACTTGTTAATTTAATGTGTCATGCAGTTAATTGGTTGGTTACACGTGGCATTATTATATTCATGTAACTATATATTTATTATTAATAAAAGCTTAATTTATCTTTAATATTCATATATTATTATATTAATGAATCTACTATTTGATTTATGAATCTATAGTAAAGATAAAATTCATGGGACAAAAATACTTTGAAAATGAAATTATAAAGTTGTTATAATTTAATATTCTTAGTGCATCAAAGTATTATTTCTAAAATATTCAGTCAATACTCTTTTAAATATTAGACATTTATTAGAGTCATAGAAACTAATACATATTATGTTCTTTTCTTTATAAAGAAAATTAATTATTTCATAAGTTGAAGTATAAGAGATACTTAAAACTAATATGTAGGTGATTGTTATAAGGTATGTATACTGAGCTGATCCGCATGAAAATTTCATATGAAGATATCACTTGTATCTATGAAAAGACTTACATGACAGTTATGTAAATGATTCTTAGATATGAGATCATTAAGTTATCTTATATAAAAAGTATTATGTTATCTTAGTAAAAGTAATAAATGGGCAGACAATGGATATAACATAAACTATATAAAGGTATTTGAGTGATTAAGAGAATATTCATCACCTTAAATGAATTAGAAAAAATATTTTATATGTTCTCAAATAGCATTGATTGTTAAATCCTTATGCAAGATGTAATAAGATTTGAAAAGAGTTTCAAATCTTATTTAAATTATCAATAACTATAATGTTACAAACAAATATGATTTGACATAACAGATACACTTCATGCTAAAATATCTAAATCATAACATTATTAATAAAGAGATAATAATTATGCTGACAAAACGGTCACTAAAAGATTAAGTCAAACCACTTATAATTTTTTTAATATTTGAGGATTATGACAAGTTGTTAAAAACCACTTATAACTTTTCTAATATTTGAGAATTATGACAAGTTGTTAGATGATGCACTTGATTTTTAAATATAAATTAATCAACTATTGAATTGATAATAAATTATATTTATTTATTTATTAAATTATATTTATTTAGAATTATAATTTATATATGGACAACATATTAGAAACATAATGATTCACACACATTAAGAATCATTAGTCATAAGTTAAACTACGATAATTAATTAAATGTAACTTAATTGAAAATAATTTTTGAAATTAAGTACCATAATGTATTTAATTCAGAGATTATAATTCTAGTCCTAGAATAATTAAGTAGTGACTTGATTAATGAAATAGTTAAAATTATTCTTAAATAATATCCATATATTATTTAAGGGGTAAATAGATATTTTGTCATTTATATAGTTTTTAGGAATTTTTATAAATATAAAGCTATGCCTTTTATTTTTAAGGAGTTGTCTATTAGATAAAAAAAAAAAATCTATGCAAGTTCCAAAAAAAAAAAAAAAAAACCTATGCAAGTTTCATAATAGATATTTAACACTCTAGTAATAGAAATCTTTGTATTCTAGAGATTTAAAAGATTTATATGGTTATATAGATTACTATTTGAGACTGGATAATTAGATGATTAATAATCTACAATAACATCATTTTTAAAAAATTATTTAAAACTAAAAAAATTAATTTTTTAATTAAATAAATTAAAAGCTTTCAAATATTATTTTAAATTTATTCTTTTAAGAATTTCAGTAACAAACAGCAGCCATCACAATAACATAGATGGGTGTTGAGACTGAATAATTGATTTATAATCTATAATAATATAGTTTTTAAAAAGTTATTTAAAGTTAAAAAATAATCTATAATAATATAGTTTTTAAAAAAATATTTAAAGTTAAAAAAATTAATTTTTTAATTAAATAAATTAAAAACTTTCAAATATTATTTTAAATTTATTCTTTTAAGAATTTCAATAACAAACAACAGCAATCACAATCCCCGACGAAAGCACATCCTTTTCTCGCTTCATCAAAAGCAAAAGCAGACACAATAAAAAAGAGTAAACAATAATTTAAAAGGACAAAAGGGCTGGAAGATTTATCCCATCCGCGGTAAAGTAATCAATTAATTATGCAGTTCTTACAGGAATCAGTTCCTTCAACGTAAGTAAGCTAAAGTTAAAGAGGCATTGAATAGACTTTTCTAAGACAGTTCAGTGGAAAATGCTTCATGGAGATACGATGCTACGGTTCCGAATTCGGCTTGATCTCCTAGCTGGAGTTGTGACCACGTCCTTCTTGTTTTCTCCATCTGCTCCTTCCTGCTTCAACACACAAGCAATGAAAAACGGAAACAGAATATAAGGACTGGTGACATTGAATATGCTCAAAGAAATAATATTTTTCTTCAAACTAGGATATCAAAAACCTTGGGAGACAATGATTTTGTCTCACCAATCACAGGGTATTTGCATTTGCAACCAAGATCCTTGACATAAAAGACATGTCTGTGGCACCTAATTTCATGAGTACACTGCATTGCAAGATACATATCTTTTCAATGTTCTTATTTATTCGTTTCTCCTTATCGGGTCAATCCACAACAAATTGCCGAATTTTTCTCTAAATTTGGAAGAACATCTTGCATCGAAGACAATTTAATGTCCCGAGCATAATGTGTAAACTATGCATTAATGATTTTTCAGGCATCTATTTGCATGCCATATATTGGTGGAGAGTGTCAATGTTCTTTTCAGCTATTCCAACGTTGGCAGTTGTTCAATCAACATGCGAAAATATGTGATGTGAAATAGCCAAACATTTAATTAAAAATCAACAAACAATATTAAAGAAAGAACTGATGTTGTCACAGACCTGTTTCTTCACGATTTTCTTCTCAGTGATGAATCTTCCGTATGAGGGGGAGGGGGATCCAAGGTGGAGATCTCTGAGAAAGCTGGCTGCACATGAACAGGAACTGAGTGAATCTTGGTGACTATCCCCTTCTCCATAGAAACAGAACGGATGCTGATTACTTCACTTTCTATCATCCTGCTTTCCATACCCAAGCTACTAAGAGAGCTGATCTCTCCCACCTCAAATTCACCAAGAAACACAACTGATCGCACTCGACACTCGTCTTTGGTATGTTACTTGGCATTTTTCTTCCATTGAATTAGCAGAATTTGTGAATGGCACAATATTCTCCACGTTCTTATCTGCTTCCGAAGCAAACATTGGGAGGCATATCTCTACTACAACAGGCTCAAAACCAGATTGAACAACTGGAGAAGAATCCGTTTGGGCGTTTCTCTCCCTCTTAAAGTGAAAAGCCAACGTCAAACAAGCAATAACCAAAAACAAGGTGGTGAACACAACCACGGCACAAGAATAGATATGGGAATCTGACAGTATTCGGCTTGATCACCAGTGGTATTCCAACCGCTACCGATTCCACCGTCAACCACTTTTTTTGTGACAGGCTCATTTGCAACCTCATTTTCTTTTTCAAAATTCTCTGGAACGCTAGATGGCATAGCCAGAGAATCATCCCCGTCATTTATGAATGGACTTCCAGACATTGTTGTAGCTTCTGTTATCTGCAATTCATGATTCATTGCAACCTCATTCATCAGACAGCTCTCCTGCTTTCACCATTTCAGGTGCACGTTCTCCAGCTTTGTGTCTCTAACCACGCTGCCCAACTTGGCAATTTCACCTCTCTTCATGCTCTATATATAATCTCCTTAACCTCTGTTTCTCCACCTTCACCAAACCCTTCTATTGTTCCTTCTCTTCACCTTCAACAATCTTTAAAACATCACTTTCTCCATTTTGTTTCTCTATAGCTTCATCCAACTCATCATCGTATTCGTCTTCTCCCATCACTTCATAATCCATCATCTCTTTTTCATCAATTCCAGCACCATTTTGAACCAAGGTATAGTTTCTATTTCCAGACTCAAGATCCTTCACGAAGCCATATACATGATCTTGAACCATGTGAAAACCATTCTTGGGGTTGCTAAAAGCTTGCATGACAGGTGAAGGTGTTGGAGATTTCATTGAAGGAATATATGAGGTAGAAGGCACCAAAACAACCAGCAAAAGCAAAATCTTCACAACTCCCTTTAAACTCTAGCATCTTTCCTCTTCTACCTCCTCAAATTCCTCTTCATTTTCCCTTCCTTCTCCACATCATCTTCTGGAGTAGCATCAGCCAAAGAAGTACCTAAATCATCTTCAACATCTTTGTCGTTTTTTTATTCTAGAGAGCCCCTACTACAAGTACTTGTCTCCTCTCTAGCCTCATTTTCTCTTCGGAGAAAGATATCCCGGTGACGATTAGGCTTATATCTGAGAAAAGGCCATGGAGAGATATAACTGGTTATTGGGTCATAAGGCCTTGACGACGGATGATCAAGAAGAACATTTTCCCCATATTCAGCAAATTCAATGATGGAAATGGTTTTCGAACCAAAAGTTGGGGTCTTTTGGAGATGGGTATCAAGAGATCCATTACTTTCAGCTAAGATTTTCCTTCTTGGAGGGTTAGCTTTTGAAGGTGCAGATATTGTTGGTGACATGAGATGCTTCGTTGCTGTTGTTGCTAGTGGTTTCTTTGGGTTTTGCACATTTAAACTCCTTCCTTGATAGCTCTGATCATTCTCATCTGTACCTGTGACAAAAAAATAAAAAACTTTCTTGGTACAGATAATAAAAACGGAATTTCTCCTAATTATCGCTTGGTTTCTGGGAAAAAGAAAGAAAATCCTTCACTTTTTTTATTTCTTTACAGAAAAGAGAAGGACAAGAAATATACTTTTGAGAAAGAAAGGCTTTTGTTAGGAGTTGATGAAACACTCTTATTATCGTAAACATCCATTTCTTTGACCTTCCGAAACGAAATCAAAATACTATTATTTCGTAGTCTTTGTTGGCAGTTTTAAGAGGGAGAAAATGGGGTGCTGTGGTGAATGAATGAAGGACAGGGAAGGTTAGTGATCAGGTGGCCGTTGGAAACGGATTATATTTGAAATTTGAATCCTTGCTTCTGTTTTTTTTTTTTTTACCGCTGTTTTTAAGAAATGAATATTGTCAGATCAACTGTTTGCCCAAGTGGCAAGGCTTGGGCGTGCAGCGCCCTCAAGAATCCAATATTATAAATTATAATACTAATAAAATAGTTGTATTTTAAAGAATTTTTAATTTAAAAATATATTAAAATAATAATTTTTATTATTTATTTTTTATATCAATACATGAAAATAATTTTAAAATATCAAGAAATTAATCTAAAGCAAATACAAAATACAAAATTTATTTTATTTTAAAAATATTTTTAAAACATAAAAACAAATAGTTTTCCAGTCTTGAATTTTTCTATCCAGAAATGAGATTTATTTTTATGGTACAAAGTTAATTTTAAAAAAATTTATTGAAATTTTTTATATTTTTAAATTATTTTAATGTGTTGATATCAAAAATAAAATTAAAAAATATATTATTTAATATATTTTAAAAAATAATAATTACCACACAATAATGAACTATGTTAAATCTACATCGAAAATGGTAAGGATGTGAAGATGAAACCTTTGACAAAATAAAAGATGGTTATGAGAAAACCAAAAAGCCGGTAGATAGCAATTATATATTAAGGTATTGTTTATTTTTATATTTTAAAAATATTTTTATTTTTTATTTGTTTTAAATTAATATTTTTTAGTTTTTTAAATTATTTTAATGTAATAATATCAAAAATAATTTAAAAAATAAAATATATATTATTTTAATATATTTTTTAAAAATAACCTTAACCATAATTTTAAACATAATTTAATTCACAGGTCCTGATTAGTGCTTATCAAGGCATGGGGAAGGGGAAGAAACCCATTTAGCCAATAATCATAATTCCAAGTCGTGATTAGTGCTTAAAAAGATAAAGTAAGTAGTAAGTACATCCTCAAAATGCCCAAAGCCACATTCCAAGAAGGTTAAGGTTTTTTTCCATCCAAAACAACAATAATGTCATCGAAATAGTGCCAGAAGAATGGAAACTTGAAGACCTGTTTGTTACCAATGCTCAGATGTTGACTGAACAACACTTCCAAAATCTCTTTTCCACACATTTTTCAAGATTCCAAGTTCCATGTAAGGTAGAAAGCACCCACCACCACCACAACAACGAGAACTATCTACAATCGATGCCGCCGCGCTTTCGAGGCAAGTTGGCTATTGAACTCATTTTCTTAATTTCGTTTTTTTTAATTGTTTTTTAAAACATGTTTTGTTTGTTAACATTATTTATTATATTAAAAAATATGCAAAATGATTTTATTTTATTTTTTCTTAAAGTGACTTTCATTAAAAATAAATTACTTCTAATTCTTTTTTAAAGTTTCACCTTGTATACATACTTGATCTATAAATTTAGAATATATGCGCTCAATCGGATGCTAAACATATATTTTTATCGAAGGATTGAGGGACATCAATTACTGGGATTCAGTGAGTTCTAGTAGAGGTTCATTGACAAGATTTTTGGGTCGTGTCTCACGGCGCCTTTGGTACAAGACGACACCTTTATTAGTGGAGGCATGTTTTATTGGCATTGGTGAGTGCCTCGTCACCTTGCTCGCGGTTCGTCGCAGGGCAAATCAAAACTTGATTTATTACGGGGAAAAAAAAAGGAATACGAAGGCAATGTTAATGTTCTTTTACATCAAGAAATTTTACTAGTGTGAAACAAAAATTCAATACGCTTGTCGTTTTGTAAAATGAATCGATAATTATATATAGATTAACATATCTATTCTTGTGCTGCATGCCACTATTTAATTTTTATTATTTAATTAAATATTAATATTTTTTAACCAAAATAATAATTCATACTTCACTTAAACAAAATTTCAGCTAATTAAAATAAGAAGAAGAAAAGTATTTCTCCTGTCTAAATACTATTTCTCTATTAATGATTCTTTTGATTTTTTTTTTAAGGAACATATTTTTATATATATATTACAAGCTTTGTTTTCTAAAAAACTCATCACGATTTAAAAAAAAAATTAAAAAATAAAATAAAATTTTAAAATTTTTGTATATTATTAAAGATAAAAACAAATTGATAAGTGTTGTCACACATGGACAGTGTGGCATGAGTGGTATCTTGGAGTTAAGAAATTATCACCTAGTTATTTGATTTAGGGTCATTAGGAGATCTAAGTGTGCTGGTTTTATAAAAATTTTAGGGTCAGAAACTAGTTATTGTTAAAAAATATATTAATCTCATGTGGTTCAAGGTTTTGATGGATTCTTAACTGATGATCAATCTATTGATCAAAAAAATTAATTTTATAAATAAATTTAGTATTTTAAAATTATTATAGACTCATATACTCAGATAAATTCTTATAGAGAAAATTCATATAGGTATCTTGACAAGATTCAACTATCATGGGAGACAAAAGAATTTTCAACAACTCATGTGCTGTGGTGAGAAATATTCTCAGTTAAAATTGGTGAATATTCAAAATAATATTGAGAATTTTTTGACTAGCTTCTAGCATTTAAATATTAATCTACTTGGAAGTCTAGTATTTATATCAGAATATTGACAATTAATTCTCATGAATTAAAGTTTTAAATGGGGGTTATTAAAATATTGACCAAGTTTTCATGAATTTAATAAATTATCTATTAAATTCAAAAATACATGCAAAGATATTTTTGTGTAAATTAAAATAATGCTAAAACTTACTGTATATTTTATTTTTTCAAATTATGTTATTTTATTACTTTTAAAAGACTTGATCGTATCCACACCAAACAAAACACATTTTTTTTATTTTTTAAATGAGAAGTTTTTTTTTTTTAGAAATTTCAATGAAAAACAAGTATTTTAGTACCAACTCCACATCTTATAATATAAATATATAGTCTCAACATTAAATAATATTGTTGAAAAAAGGTACGAGGGACCACAAATAATTTTTGCTTGGTCTTTAAATTTTTTGGAATTTATTTAGGATCTATTTGGTAAAAAACATTTTTATTAAAAAACAAAGTAATCAAAAAAGGACTAGGGGTGTGTTTGTCAAAAAAACCCTTAGACTAAAAACTCTTTCACAAAAATATTAGCAAACGAAACAAGTCTTTACCAAGTGATGTAATTATGACTTGATCAAGTTAACCTAAAAACATCAATTCAACCATTGAATAAACTAAAAAACTAAGGTTTAATCCAAAACTAGACCAAAACAAATATTTAAACCAAAATAAAATCAAAACTAAAAAAACACAAAAATCATAATAATTTCTTACAAAAATAGATCAAACACCAATAAATCAAAGAACATGAAAAACAATGAAGAACATTCAAATTCATCCTAGCAACATAAACATTAAACCATACCATAATTCAAATTCATCCTAGCAACATAAACATCAAACCATACCATATTTCAAACAATAAAAAGCAAAGTTTTGTTCACAATCAAGTATGAATCAAGAATCAATAATCTATTTACTTTGATTATCATTAAATCAACACAATTTTATATAAATAAAAAAAGAGGTTTTGGACCGAAACCACAACCCTAAGATTAAAATATTTAAAAACATGTTATTGATGCAAGAACAACCTAGATTATTGACTAATGATGATGTATAAACATAAAAATACCAAAATAAACATAAAAAGAAACCTAAAACTAGTATTCAAGACAATGTTCTTTAGATGGATATCAAGAACACAAACACAAGCTGCCTAGGAAACATGATTTACTACCAAACCCAGAAATTGACCTTCTAGACTTCTAAACTTTCAGTTTTTGATTCATATAAACCACATTATTAATAACAAATATATTTAAACAAAAAACAATAACAAATAACATCAAATCATTAAAAACATGCTTAAGATTTCAACTTCTAAAACTACAACTCAATTGATATCCAACAAAACATTAAACTTCAATCTAAAACTGACCTTTTAGGCAGGAGCCTAAGATATGAACTAACAACCAATAAATATGCATTAAATACCTACTTTTATATTATACAGGTTTCAAAAAAGCATCCATTTCAACAAGAACAACATTCAAATACTATTTTAAACATCTAAAAACATTAACAACTAGCTTAAAACAACATTAAACAAGAAAATAACATTTTCATTCATTAATCCATATAAATGTTCGAACACAAAACAATGCTAAAAAGACTCAAGAATGTCATCAAACATTTAAAAAACATGAATAGGTAGGCCATATAGACTCTACCCTTGATTTTTCACATGGTTATGCCTTGTCCAACCTTGCTAACGATAGACTATTACTTTTCTTATTTTTCCTTTTTTTCTTTCCCTTTTCACTTTCTATTTTTTTCCAAAACTTGCTTGACCTTCTATGTAAGGCTTTTGAACCTTTATAACAGGTCTTTTTAAAGGGTAATTACTCATTTTTTTCCTCTTTCTTTTTCTTTGATTTTTAGGGGTATTTATAGTGTTTTTTCTAGGTTTTATAGTGGATTCCATTAAAAATTGATCAAAACTCAACCTTTTGATCAAAATGAGAGAATTATAGACAAAAGCTAACATCTTAAATCTCTTGTACATCAGATTGCTTCGACGAAACCTATAACTTTGTAAAGGAGGTGTATACCTTTAGTTTGGATCTAACTTTACTTAATTTAAAGGTTTGTAACTTTATATTCATTTATTCAAAGATGTCAACTTGATCACTTTAGAATCAGAATTTGTAATTATAGGCGCTAATCAGGTATAAAATATTGGAGATTTCTATAAAAAAAAAATAATATATAAACATCTAATTTAATGAAAATAAGGTTGTAAAGGAGATGTTCTTCTTTTATTTTCAAAAAATATTGATAGAATCTCTCCTATAACGGAATGCCATAAATTATCGACTTGACTTGTTTCACATTCTAGCACTATTCACTCACTTGATCCAATCATCTTAGATCATTTACCCCATCAATCAAAGTTTCCCAAACAACATTATCCACACAGATTATGTTTAGCAAACACACACACACACACACACAATAATTCCATACCTTAAGAAACTAATATTAAATACAACAACATAAGTGTTAGAGTAAATTTAGACTAAATAATTATAATAATAAAATATAAACAATTATGTTAATATTCTAAAATAAAATAATATTACAATTCAAAATGCATATGGTGGGACTAATCTATATAATCAAAAGATGCAAAATTAATATATTCTTAACGTGAATGTGATAACCTTGAAAAGAATGCAATGTATAATATATTATTTAAGAATAATTAATTAAATAATTTAATTCAACTAAATTAAATTTAAATTCTTCCTTATCCATATTTCTTCTTCTTCTTCTTCTTTTTCCTTTAAGAATAATCAATTAAATAATTTAATTCAACTAAATTAATTTTAAATTCTTCCTTATCCATGCCTTTTCTTCTTCTTCTTCTTTTTCAATCATACATGGTTCAACTAAATATATCGATGTCAATGTTTATCATTAATATCATTAGTTTCTCAATTCCAGAAATGATTAATCAAATCTTGGATTATGCCGATATCAATAAATTTCATTGATATCATTAATCTTCTAATTATGAGATCGACTAATGAAATCTAAGGTAATGCTAATATTAGTAAATTTCATTGATATCATTAGCCTTTCAATTCCAAGAATGACTAATTAAATATCAATTAATGCTGATATCAATAAATTATATTGATATCACTAATCTTTTAATTTTAAAAACGACAAATCAAGTTCTGAGAAGTGTCAATATCAATAAATTATATTAATATCATTAGTCTTTCGATTCCATAAATGATTAATCAAGTTTGAGATTTTCTTTGATTTCCTTTTATTTTTTTCACCATCCCTAAATCATTTACTCAGAATATCAAGTACAAATGTAATAAATTTACATTATATAATTAAATAATACCTTAAATAATTATGCTATAGATTAGGAATTTACCTATAATGTGTGATGTCCCGGCTCCTACTTCAGATTATAGCCTACTTGTAGTAATATTTCTGGCTATCACATGATAATTTTATCATCATTAGTCATTTTTCTTTCCCCCCTGAAATCATTGAATCACCATATATTTTTTTAAAAATAATGCTCTTGGATTTTATACCTTGAAATTATACATATACCTCTATATTTTTGTTTTGATATTTAAAATTCTATATCAATTGAACCCAAATAATTTCAAACACATTTTTTATGATAATTTCATGTATTATCTACAAAAAATTTCCTTTTTATCCTTTTATGGCCTATTGGTCAATATGTACAATATAAGGAACCATGAGTTCCTTTTTATTTTATTTTTTAATCCTTCCATCCTGATTATCATCATTGGATACTAATACAACCTACAATATAATTAAAATACAAAATTTGAAAACTATTCTCCCTATACCATGCATTACACATGGTCAACCCTACAACTAAGATGAGAGTATTTTTTTTTCATCTTAAATTGAAGTTTTACCCAATGTTAAACTACTATAGTAATTATGTTTCAAGCATTAAGCAAGCTATTAACACAATCAATTTCTCTAATCTGATTTTTTTCATAATATGAAACATCTTTTAACACAATAAAATCATACTAAAACTCAAAATTAAGCTTTGATTAATGTTACTTATCTCTTAAACATGAATTTTAGAAAGAAATATGGCAAGGAAACTAGTGTTTCCTTCATCACTTTTTTTCTTCCTCTTTTTTTTCCCAAAACTTGCCCCTTTTAGTTGTTTTCCCCCCCTTCAATTCCCTAGCTAAACTCTTTCTAGCCCCTTTTGATCTGTATTTTTTCTAGTGTATTCTTGCAATTTTTAAAGAAAATTTAAAGAATTTTTAGCAAAACCCTCCCTTCCCTCTTCTCTTATGGTGGCTAACAATTGTTGGCTTCTTTTAGAAGCCAAGAGAGCATTTATACTCTCCTATTTATCTATATTTATTATTTTTTTTAATTTAAATATTTTCTATTTAACTGGTTATTTGTCTTGTTGATATCTTTAAATTTAAACCATGTTTAAGGGCTTTTAAGGTGTATTTGACGTTGCGTTTCATAAATGTTTTTGAAAAAAATTAAAAAATTTTATTTTTTTACTTCAAATTAATATTTTTTATTTATTTTTAAGATCATTTTAATATGTTTTGAAATGAAAAATATTTTAAAAAGTGATCGCTATCATATTCTTAAACACTCCCTTAATCCTTAAAACTTCATTTCTAAAATAGTTATCAATATTATTGGTTTACAAAATTTGTTTAAATTCTTTCTAAATTTTCGAGTGTAGGCCAAATGAAAACATATTATTGAAAATTTTCATTTTGAATTAAAAAAAATATCACATTTCAAGAAGACATTAAAAATTCATATATCAAATATCCTCTATATAAATTACTTTTCAAAAACAAAAAAATCATAGTAGATTTCATTTATAAGTAGTCTTTTCACTCATCATTGTCCTACAATATCCTATCCCATATAATACAAGATTGAAAAAAAAAATTCGTATAATGTTTAACATTATATATCTATTTACTAAACAATTGTTTTACATTTTTAGCATTATAGCAAAAAAAAAAAAAAATTCATTCATGACAAAATGACAACATTTTCTCAAGAGAAGGAATAATGATATTTAACCTGAGGTATGTTTTTTTAAAATTATTTTTTTGTTTGAAAAAATATTAATTTAATATATTTTTTTAAAATTAATGTATCTCGACAATAAAACACAACTAAAATCAAAATCACGGGCAATCATGATTTATATAATCATAATAAGACTCCATTCGGCAGAGCATACTGACCTATCCCATCTATCCAACTCATACGTTGTCCTTTCACTTTTGAATTTCCCTCCCAATGTTTAGGTTCAATAATATTTCTTTCAAATTTCCTGTCGAGTTTATTCCATCAACATCACCTGCTGCTTTAACAAGAGCATCTTTCAGATGTTACAGCCCAGGGGTCGAGATCTTCATTCAAATTTAAAAATCAACATTTTTAATTTACTTAATGATGATTTAAGTATCATTTAATCACTCTCAAACGCCAACTGTCAACGGTCAACATCCCCATTAAGTAATAAATATCACGAAAATAGTTTTGATATCCCTAGAATCGGGAAATTTAATGGAGTTTTTAAAAACCTTACCCCTACCCTCTTCTTCTCTCTCTTCTTAATGGTTATCATTGTCCTTGTTTACCAAAAAGGATTCAAAATCTACAATAGTCAAAACCCCATTTGCAGATGGGAACTCCCTTTTGATTTTGAGTCATCAAACTGAAAGATTTCCTCTGCAGAATCAATGGCAGAGATACTGAGCCACAAATCATAGAAGAAACATCTTTTCCTAGCCCAACAGAGGAAGGGGAAGCTCTCTGCTTTTCTTTTTGGCTCATTCTTTTGGAACCCAGAGAACCTATAAAAAGCACCCCTTTAATGGGCTTTCTAGCTTTTATGCGTCTTCAGTGCACTTTCTTTCTGTAGAGAAAGAGGAGAGGGTAACTTTCATTCTTGTTATATGTATTATTGCTTTTTTATTATTATTTAAAACAATTTTTTTAAATTTATTTTTAATGTTAATGCATTAAAATAAACTAAGAATGCGAAAAAATTTAACTTAAAGCAATAAAAAATATTGTTTTTTTTTTTTAAAGCATCACAATAACAAACAGGAGAGTGATACAGAATCAAACTATACTCGAAAAAGAAATGCAAAAAGGTGAATTGATTCACGGGATGGTCAGTGGGCGTATCTAGTACACGTTGCTCCAGAAAGTTAGAGAGAGAGGGAGAGAAATTTTCTACTGAAAGAAAGTGATCCGAGAAATGTTTTAACAGACAGAAAAGTTGGGTTTTTATTTTTTAATTTTTTACAGTTTGTTTTTGAAATTGAGAAGGTGAATAGATTTTATTTCATATATTTGCCATTTCTTACATTATTATTGAAGTTTCACTTGTTATGCGTCTGTCTTCTGATTCTTGTTTGTGTATTATGAATACCTGATGAGTATTTCGAACTCTTTTTTTCTTTATTTTTTAAGTTTTTTTTTCTTTTAATCTGCATATCTGATCTTTCTGTGTCCTCCTTTTGTCTTGTAATACAGTTTTTCACGAGGCTGTGTCAGATTTTTTTTTTTTTTTAATTTTTAAAAACTAATCTTTATCTATTTTTAAAGGGTTTTTTTATACTGCTTTCGCACTGCTCTCTTCACTTCTCTGCTTGCAACCTGTAAAGATTCCAAAGATCTTGCAGTTCTTGATTTTCTATCCTCTATAAACACCCCTCCAGGGCACTTGTTTTCGGTTTCTGAAACACACATTTTGTTTTTTTGGACCCCTTTTATACAATTATTCCTGTCACGCCTCTTTTTTTTTTTCCTCTGCCCATTTTTCGCATTTCAAAAATTGCCACAACCCCTTTAGCTTCTTTGACATCAACTTTCTTTGTCTAGTTTTTTCAACTTAAAACTGTAGAGCATAAACAAATTGTTACTCCAAATTAGTGCTGTGCTGTTATATCAGAGTTTTAATACTTTGTCTATCTATTTAGGATTCTTGGCTAGTTGTGTCTCTCTATCTGTTTTGTCACATCAAGCTGTTCCTAGAAAGAAGTAGAGGAGAGAGATAGATGAAGATGGGCAGAGCTTCAAGGTGGCTTAAGGGCTTATTAGGCATGAAGAAAGACAAAGATAAAGAAAGAGGGGATGTTGCCCCACAAATTTCAAGTGACAAGAAAGAGAAGAAAAGGTGGAGTTTTGCCAAATCAGGGAAGGACGACGCTCCAGCGAATCGCTCTGGGAACATGAAAGATGATGCCTGGCTTAGATCCTACCTTTCTGAAACAGAAAGAGAGCAGAACAAGCATGCGATTGCAGTGGCAGCCTCCACA
>NW_011500069.1:141108-147797 GCF_000495115.2 Populus euphratica
TCTCGGGCAGCGGTGGCGGTTGTGAGGCTCACCAGCCATGGCAGAGGGACAATGTTTGGAGGAGGGAGGGAGAGATGGGCTGCAGTCAAAATTCAAACTGTCTTTAGAGGCTACCTGGTGAGTGGATTTTTGAATTTTGATTTTGAATTGATATTTATCTGGGCTCAGATTTTAAGTTCAAAAGTTGGTTTTCTGATCTTGGTGTATCTAGTCTTTGCAGTTCCTGCTCTGTTTGGTTAGATTCGTGTATTTTTCTTTGCACAGTAATGAAATGTTTCTAGATTTGTCAGGTTTTTTTTACATTATACTGTTAAAGGCACAAATGTTTTTCTTGGTTCATGTTATTATGCATAACATTTACTTTAAAGCTGCGAAACACGAGGGTAATGAAACAGTACATATGCTTTTGACATGCTTAAGATGAGTTGCTTTGAAGATCCTTTCCAAATATTATTCAAATGTTACTATCAGTGTCTTTTTTTTTTTCAAAAAAAAAAAACCCCTTCATGTTGACAAGGTAATGAGGCTGATCAATGTTGGTACGAAACCATGCTTTCCTTGAACTGTACATATGTGCCTTTCATCATGTGCTAAGACAAGTAGATTTAATAGGTAATGGAACAGTGCACGTTTTTTAGGGTCAATGCAATGTTCGTATGTTTTCCTCTCTTTAACTGGGCTATTGATTTGTTTTTGTTCCTTTCATTCTTCATTTTGGCGGATTTGGTGCGCTTTCCTGAATCTGAAATTTGTATTTGAAACTTTGCCTTTCTGGGTTGGACCATTGATTTGAAATTCTTTCGCGTTTTTGTCTGCTTGATTCCGCCATCCAGTTACCTTCTATGATTGATTTGAGAGTAATTTTAGGTAATTCATTGCAATGTGTTTTGTAGACTAATTGCTCTTTAATGAGTTAAATTTTGATTTGATTTCTCAGGCTCGAAAAGCTCTCCGCGCATTGAAAGGGCTGGTTAAGCTACAAGCAGTTGTTAGGGGCTATTTAGTCCGGAAACGGGCTACAGCAACTCTTCACAGCATGCAAGCCCTTATAAGAGCTCAAAATGCTATTAGATCTCAACGCGCTCGTCGTTCTTTCAACAAAGAGAATAGATTCCCTGAACACAGACCACGAAAATCCATTGTGAGAACCAAATTTGCGTTCTTGTATATGCTGTCCCTCTTCTTATTTTGATGAAAAAAACTGACATTTTTTTTCATGGGTTCCAGGAGAGGTTTGATGATACGAGAAGTGAATTTCACAGCAAGAGGCTATCTACATCTTGTGACATGACTGCATTTGATGAAAGCCCTAAGATAGTTGAAATTGACACCTACAAACCAAGATCAAGGTCTCGTAGATTCAACGTTGCCTCGTCGGAATGCGGTGAAGAACTTCCTTACCAGGCTATCTCATCACCTCTTCCATGTCCAATGCCAGCTAGAATCTCCATACCCGAGTGCAAAGGATATCAAGATTTTGAGTGGTACTTCACTGGGGAGGAGTGTAGGATCTCCACTTCACACAGTACTCCAAGATTTGCAAACTCTGCCCAGTCCATTGCCCCTGCCACTCCTGCGAAGAGTATTTGCGGAGATGCTTACTTTAGGCCTTATTCGAACTTTCCTAATTACATGGCAAACACGCAGTCGTTTAAGGCCAAATTGAGGTCTCATAGCGCGCCAAAGCAAAGACCAGAACCGGGGTCAAAGAAGAGGCTTTCACTCAATGAAATAATGGCATCAAGGAATAGTATAAGCAGTGTTAGAATGCAGCGGCCATGCCCCCAAGTTGATGAACATTTGGTCATTGACGGATTTGTTAGTGAAGAGGTCCATCCTTATCAGAAGTGATTTAAAAAGGATGACTGCGAGAAGAAAGTGGAAGTTGGAAGGAACAAGACTTCGTTTCTTCTCAAAGCTTTTCACCTCAACTAAATGCTGACAAGCAATAGCGCACAGAACAAAGGATGCTTTGTGTAAATTCTTTACAACAGTTTGGGTGATCGATCATGCTGACTTATCAATGAAATGAGAGTTTTATTTCGTTCCACAATTAACTTTCGGTAATGAAAGTTGCATTGTCAAAAAACACTTCAGTATTGCCTTGTGTAAAGTGTTGATTCGGACAAAAACGAGTTCTCTGCCCCCATTTTTTAAACACTAATATGACGACGACCTTTTCCCAGTTGTCAAGATCAGCAAGGCAACAAGCTATAACGATAAAGAAATTCACTAGCCTGGCTTCTGTGAAGCTTCCCTGTAGTTTCCTCCTAGTCAAGACTGGCTTAATTAATTATTAGTGGTTATGCGGGTGAGGTCAGGTGGAGGGATTCTTTACTTTCAAAATTTAGAAGTCTGAAGCTGAAGTTATTTATTATTTTTGGACCAAGAAGCTGCGGTCAAGGCGGGCAAAAGATCATGGGTTTTGAAATAAGAAAATGGTCAAATGGAACAACGGTTGCCTCTTTCTTGTGCACTCTGCACTGATGTCTTGAGGCCCACCAAATGCTAGTAGTTCATGCTGTTGTTAAGAATCTTATTGCAACACATAAATTAGATTAATTTCTTATTTACTTTCTTATAATCTCTTAATTAAACCCTCTCTTGATAGAAGAGTGGAAAATAAATGGTGACAAATGCAATGGTTATCATGTGGTGATTTAAAAAAAAAAAACTCTATTATAAAGAAAATGGGGGTCAGGGAGAAAAATAGTTTGGTAGTTATGACCATAGCAGTAAGGTAACATTAATAGTTCTATTGTAGGTATGGATGGTAGTGAGATGTTCATGAAAAAATAATGATTTTAAAGATGGTTATATTAGAAACAAAGTAAAAATGTTTGCAGCACATTGTTTTTTAAAATCACTGAAGTTATGAGTTTCTTTAATATAGAAAGGTTGTGGCAAGAAAGTGAATGCTATATATTTTTATTTTTTTCAATGAAATCTCGTTTTAGAAATTTATCTTTGCTAGAAAAAAAAAACTAGTTTTAGAAGATAAGGGTTTGAGAATAAAAGTACAATCCTTTGATTTTTGTTTATTAGAAAGATATCTTACATATAGCGAGATTGATTTTAATGGAAACAAGGTTGCTAGTTTAAAATTCTGGTTGTTATTAATAAAAGTACAATTCTTT
This sequence comes from Populus euphratica, assembly GCF_000495115.2. Taxonomy (NCBI): domain Eukaryota; kingdom Viridiplantae; phylum Streptophyta; class Magnoliopsida; order Malpighiales; family Salicaceae; genus Populus; species Populus euphratica. The sequence goes on from NW_011500069.1 coordinate 144,246, forward strand.
GATCTTTGTTTAGTGGAAAGATATCTTACATATAGCGAGATTGATTTTAATGGAAACAAGGTTACTAGTTTAAAATTCTAGTTGTTATTTGTTTCAATTCTTTTATCAAATTGATATGAAGAGGGTATGCATGGACTTTTGACAATCATCTTTTATTGTTCTATTAGCTCAAAAAAGATGAGGTGCCTAGCTAGATTGTTATTATTCATTTAGAATTCTGGGATTAGGTCCATGGTCTACCAATGAGATGCATGTCTATAGGCAGTGGAAAACAACTTGGAAAGTTTATTGGCATATTTATTGATTATTTTTTAAATAATAATAATAATAATAGTGTTTGGAGGAATTGAATATGAGTATCCGGAAGTTCAAAATAGCGAGGTCCGTAAGGAGTGGGGAGTATGGCTCAAGGTGGTTACAATGAGACCAATAAAAAAGGACGATGACAAGTGGTCGAGGGAATGTAACGGGGTGGAGGAGAAAGGCTTAACAACCATTATATCTATTATAGGCCAATAATTAAGCATATTATTTAATTTCATGATTCTAGAAGGCATTTTAGTCACACTTGTTATAGCTGACATTAATAATAAAAAGGGAAGTGTTAGGGTTGTTCAAGAAAATTTATTTGGGCTAGAAGAGATGGGCCTTTAGCTATTGGATGATAGAAAGAAATGAAAAGTGGGCTTAAAACATGGAAATACAAGTTTAATGGGCTTCGTAAACAAGATTACTTTTGTTGAGCTAACTTTCTTATCAATGGAGTTTGTGGGCACATCTGATGAACATATAGTAATGACAAGACTTGATAACTAGGCTTGCTATAAGTCATAAATTCTTTAAGTCGGAATTGTTGAGGACCTAGTAGCTCTAGTATAGTTCAAGTTCTTAAAAGGTTAATGTTGTCTAAAAATCCAAATGCTATTTTTTTTTTGGAAACTAAAGTTGATAGTAGTAGAATTGAATTTATTAGGGGGGAAATTAAGTTTGATGAGTGTTTTGCAGTTGATAGATTGGGAAGGAGGGGTGGTTTGGTTGTGTTTTGGAAGGGTCCAGAGGTTGCTATATTAACTGGATACTCTCGGAACCATGTGGATTTATAAGTGAAGTGGTGGGTATATACTCTTTTCAATGGAGATTAATGAGTTTTTTTTATGGGTTTTCATAATGACATAGGTATAGGGAATAATAGAACCTCCTAAGAACCCTTAGTATAAGATCTAATCTTTCTTAGGTATACATTAAAGATTTTAATGGTTTGCTTCGGTTGAAAGATAAAAGGGGAGATAATCCTCATTATTTATCCTTGTTACAAGGTTTTAAAAATGTTGTAGAAGACTGCAACCTGATTGATATTCCTCTTATGGGCTATCCATTCACTTGGGAAAAGGGTAAAGGGACTCCTACTTAGGTTCAAGAATGTTGTGTGCTAATTCTTGACAAACTTACTATTAAAATGTGGGGCTCCTTAATCTCACTATTAGGACCTTTGATCACAATCCCATTTATTTGGTGGTTTGTAAATTGCTTTTCCTTCATAAACACTTAAAGTTTCATTTTGAAAACATATGGAATACAAAGTCAGATTTGGGAATTATGGTTTAACAAGCATAGATAAAATTAGCGAAAAATAAATTCTTGATAGATTTTAAATAGGGAAGAAACCTATCAAAGAAATACAAGAAGAAGATAACAGACAGACTGTCACAATTATCTTTAAGCTTTGCATGGCTTTAGGGTTGTAACATCGACAAAGGCTTATTTTAGGTATTGAAATATGTTTTACCAATTCTATCCTAATAGATGTTGTACCGGTGTCAATGTACGAATAAAGATTGGTTAAGGAATGGGGATGTTAATATATTTTTTTTTCACGCATCAACATCTATATAAACAAAAAAGAAAGACAAAACAAAACAAGATTAAGAGGTTGTTTAATGATGTGGGGGTGGATTTTAAAGACAAAGAGGACATGAAAAATATGGTGTTGGATTATTTTCACTAATTGTTTAGTGAAAGTCCTAACTTAAGTGACTTTATAACAAACAACGTAGCCCTATGTATTTTTGCAGTAATGAACTCTACTTTGCTTTCACCATTCCAGGATGAGGAATTCAAAAGGGTTGTGTTTCAAATGGGAGTAAATACTTCACTAAGAACTGATGACTTAAATTCTAAGTTCTTTTAACAATTATGAAACTTAATAAGATCAGATGTGTGCACTGCTTGTGGGTATTGCATGGAGAGCAATGAATTCTTAGTAAAACTTATTAAGACCACACTGGTATTGATTCTGAATGGTGACAATCCAATCTCTATGAAGGATTACAGGCTAATTGTTTTATGCAATGTCTTGTATAAAATGACGACAAAGGCTATGACTAATAGACTAAAAGGAATTCTACCTGAAATCAAATCACCTATATAGGTGAGTTTTATCCTAGGAAGATCAATTATTGATAATATCATTATTATTTTTGAAACAATCCACCATAACAAACAATGCAAGAAAGGTAGCAAAGGCTCAGTAGCGTTAAAAATTGATATCAGCAAAGCTTATGAAAAAATAAAATGAGATTACTTGTAAGAAATTTTGTTAAAGTTGGGATTTAATAGTGATTAGATGATCTAATTATGTTATGTGTTACATCAATTTCTTATTTTGTGTGTTTGAAAGGAGCAAATGTTAGACCAATTCAACCAGGAAGGGGTCTATGACAAGGTGACCCGCTTTTATCATACCTATTTATTATTCGTAATAAGGGTTCATTTGCTTTAATCAGACATGTCGAAGAAAATAGAGACATCCATGGGTGCAAGGTTTATTAAACAACTCCTTGTATTTCTCATATATATTTTGCAGATGATAGTTTTATGTTTCTTAGAGTTACTGCAGATGAAAGCACCATGGTTAAACACTCGTTTCAACAATATAAGATAAATTTTGGCCAGACAATTAATTTTGTAAAAAATGGTATTTACTTCAATAAAAATATGAGGGGTGTGACACGACCAAAAGATTAATGTCTTCTCCTAAGTGCATAAGTGTCGAAGTAATAAATAACCCAGCAAAATTGAAGTTGAATTATAAGGAAGTTAATTATATAAATTATAAATAACAGCAATACAAAAACAACAACAAGAATAATAATAATAATAATAATAATAGTAATAGTAGTAGTAGCAGTAACAACAACAATAATAGAAGAAGAAAAATGAGAAGTTGATGAGAACTTTGAGATGGAAGATCAATGTAAGGATTAAACAATGATAACAATAAATATCAATGTTAGAGGATCCACTAATGATATTTCAAACAAGTATAATATAAACTCTTATTACTCAAATAGAAACTACACACAAAGAAGATTCCAATCGGATTATAAATTGTTAACATAAGTACATTAATTATTTTAATCGAATAATGCTAATACTTGTAAATATTGTCAGGTATTTATGATTATAACTTATGTTAACAACAAATCAAGTTCCTTTCATAGCATGAGTGTCTGTTATATTAAAACAATATAAAAATACAAAGAGAGAAAGTAC
>NW_011500069.1:147879-156757 GCF_000495115.2 Populus euphratica
TGGGTGGCCAACTCTTGACTTGGTGACAATCCTTATCTTCTCTTGTCTTCCCAAAACATCATTGATAACTTTAGAATTTGAACTAGACCTTTATATGAAAGTTCTAAGAAATTGTCTCCACTTTCCAGAAAAAATAATTGAGGTCATTTGGACTTCTAAAACTCAAGATATGTGCTAAATACTAAACAGTGTCTGGGTTATAGGACAGATTTAGACTTCTTCTTTGTTGCTACAATTTGGACTTGAAAACAACCTTTTTACATTTTGGACTCCCATGAAAGTTGTAGGTCTATGTCTTACCTTTCTATCCATATAAAGTAGACCTAAATCCAAGATCTACAGTTCTAGATATGACCCAATTACCGAATAATGTTCCAGTTTGGATTGCACTAGCATCTCTTTTCTAAGTTTAGCTATCTCTTTGTCCTTTCAATTTCAGTATTTAAACTCATCAATCAATCATTTTATTTATATGGCAGGCCTGTATTTAAGATGAACAGTTACTAAAAATTAAAGGTATCTTATATTATTAAATATGTTATTATAAAACATGCTTTAATTAAGAAGTTATTGATATTTTAAGTGCAAAATGATGATATAAAACCTTGATAATGCAACAAATCACACATTTCAAATATCTTGAAGGTTCACAATCATTTGAATCATAAGAGATATCTTGGATTGCCATCCCTAATTGGTAGAAATAAAAGGGTTGTTTTTTCTTTTATCCATAATCGATTATGAAAATGGATCTATTGTCAAATAAGACGTTGTCAAAAGCTGGAAAGACATAATGATATCTTTATTGGCTCAAGCCATCCCAAAATATCAAGGTAAAAGGTTTATAACTTTTCATCTCTTAAGATAAATATACATTGATTTTGAAGCGTTAACCAATTTAAAACTTAAGAACAAATAATATTTTTGTTCATTGAATTTAAGGGGTTTTTAAATCATTTATTATCTATAATTATTTTATATATTTTCCATAAATATATTAACTTTATCATCGAAGAGTCTTGAAATCTTCTTGTTTGAGACTGTTTTTGTATTTACTCAAGCTTCTACTATAAGCCTCGAGTTCTTTAAATTAAAAAAAAATCAAAGTACTTGAATATAATAATTAACCATTATCTCAAACACTAAATAACATTTTATTTATATATATTAAATTTTAAAACATCATTACCCACAAATTTTTTGCAGATTAAACACTTAATTTAGACCTTCAACACAAAATATAGCTGCTAGAAATTCAATTTAAGAAAACTAAGTAAAATAAAATAAAATTCAGAGCCAGTGTACACTACCACCTATCTTGATTTTTGTTTTAGGTGGTATAAAAATGCCAAGCCTCAAACAATAAAATATTGCAAATTAGATATTGTCTTCTCTAGAAAAATCAAACCATGACAATCAACCTCATCGGACCACCATTGTAGCAGTCCAACAACGCCAGCGCATCGTCATAACACCCATAATTTGATCCAAAACACCATTACATTGGGCCGCCGGTGTCAAGTAGGAGATTCTTAAACCCAAAGAATTCAAATAGAGGAAAAGGAGGACAAACAATGAGAAATAGGATTTTCATATTCTATCTTTACTTGAATCTGAGGATGTAAATTCTTAATCATAAAAGAATAAAATATAACCACCAAATCAATATGTGGTATCGACTGAAGAGTTGAGAGCATAGAAAACGAGAGGAGGCCAAGCAATTATTGGCTTAAATTAGCATTTCAAATGAAGTAGGAGGTCAGGCCATGTGTGTACCTGAAGACATGACTTTGGTATGGTTTTTCTAATTGCTTCAATTGCTAATTAAACTCAATGTACCAAACCTGCTGCCGTGGACAGCGGTATTTACAAGTATAATAAAGTTATTTTAAAATATTTTTATTTAAAAATATATTAAAATAATATTTTTTATTTTTTAAATATTATTTTTATATTGATATATTAAAATATCTGAAAATTAATTAAAAAATTAAAAATTAAAATATTTTTTAACAATCTAAAAACAAACTTACTTTTAATATATGTAATTTAAGCTATTTAGTATTTAAGGTCTGTGGTTTAGTGGAGGAAAAAACTTATTTTTTTATATTTAAATTTGATTTTTTTTATGTATATTTATTATTATCTTTTATTTTTTTATATTTAAATTTGATTTTTTTATGTATATTTATTATCTTCACAGTGTTTTATTTGTTTATTAAATTTATAAAATACTCACTAAACCTGAAAATTAGTTATGATTGACATAAGCCACCCTGTACATTTCAAGCTATATAAAAAATAGACTATTTAATTTGCACCAAACAAAACAAAACAAAACAACCTTTTTCTTGTCAAATCAATTGCTATTTTATTTCCTGGATGAGAAAAAAAACACATTCGAGGGCTAGCAATTAGTGACAGTCAAAGGGTTGCAAGTGGTGTAAGGAAAGTAGCTCAGAATATTTTATTTTTATAAAAGAAATTAAAAGAAAAACAAAAACAAAAATAACGATACAAATTAAACACATGGACGCAAACGTATTTGTAATTAGGGAGAGAGAAAAAAAAAAAAAAAGAGTGAGCAAACTCGATCTGCATGTTTTCTAGATCCCATGTCATATTCGAGAAAGACACCCATTTAACACCCTTACTTCTTGAAATCAAAATCTAATTAAAATAGAAAAGCAAGACCCCTCTTCTTGTTCGAAGCCTGTCCTTTTCTTTTCGTGTTCTTTTTCGGGGTCTCATTTCTTTTTAGTGGTGTTGCTGTTTGCGATGGAGAAGAAGGTGGTGGTAGCTGTTGTATGTGTGGCTGCGGTGACCGGGGCTGTGGCGGCGGCATCAGTTGTGAAAAGGAAAATGAAGAGGGACAGGAGATGGGCCAAGGCAATGGAGATGGTGAAGGAAATGCAGGAGAAATGTGGAACTCCGATCGGGAAATTGAAGCAGGTGGCTGATGCCATGGTTGTTGAGATGCACGCTGGCCTTGCCTCTGAAGGTGGCAGCAAGCTTAAGATGCTTATCAGCTATGTCGATAATTTGCCTTCTGGGTATATCTTCTTCTTCTTTTTTTTTTCCTTTCAAGCATGTATGGATGTATGCTAATGTCTGAAATGTGTATATGAGATCCAATTGGACTCGAATTGTGTTTGTTTATGCATGTGTGATGAAACTGATCTGCTCACTTATGTCTATTTGATTCATTTTTATATTTAAAGAGGCATCAGACAATCACATATATATATACTCTCTCTCTCTCTGTCTACACACACACGCTTGCATCCATGATCCGGTTTCACTTGAATGTATGTGTACATACACCATTTGATCCGTTTTGAATTAAATCAAGGTGAGTGCTTGATATTGTTGTCTAGAGTTTATTATTGCACGCTCGCATATGGCTCTAATACGTGTTGTTCAATCCTCGCTGTTGTGTTGTATGGATGTATAGACCTTTGATGCAATGGAACTTGAGTGTCTTGTGGATGTTTCTAGTTTTTTCATTTTCACTTTGTTTTTTCCAAGTAGATTATTTAGATGTTTAATTTCATGACTTCCGGAACGATATTTAAGCACCACAATTGATTTCTGTCGAGGTGATTAATTTTGTTCTGGATCATTTTCAATTAATTCACGTCTTTTGATTAATGTTGAATCTTAATCAAATGAATCTTGACTTGTGCTGAGTGCATGAAATCTGGAATTACCTTCTTTGCACGGATCATAGTTTTGTGAAAACAACTTGCAAGTATTGTCTTCGATGGTGTGATATCACCTCTATTATGTTCAGTTAGAATGTGGGGCTAGATGTGAATGCAGATAAATGACAGAACATAAGTTGTACATTGCCATGTGGATAAACATTGTAAAACCTTTTTAATCCATCAACAAGTGGGAACATGTATCAGAGAAAGTTTTATCTTTCCCTGAAGATTTGTTTAGATATATGAGACAAGATTTTAAATTTATTGTTATTTTTATCGCAGTGATGAGAAAGGATTGTTTTATGCGTTGGATCTTGGCGGAACAAACTTCCGTGTATTGAGGGTGCAGTTGGGGGGGAAGGACGGTGGACTTGTTAATCAAGAATTCACTGAGGTGTCAATTCCACCAAATTTGATGATTGGGACTTCAGATGTAAGTCTGCTTTTCAAACCATTGCTAATGCTAATATAGTCAGTTAATCCATAATAAGGTCTTTCTCTAACAAATATGATTGCCATTCCAGGCACTTTTTGACTATATTGCAGCAGAACTTGCAAAGTTTATTGCTCAAGAAGGTCAAGAGTTTGAACTTCCTCCTGGTAAACAGAGAGAGTTAGGTTTCACGTTCTCATTCCCTGTCATGCAAACGTCCATTGCTTCTGGGACCCTTGTTAGGTGGACGAAAGGTTTCTCTATAGATGACGCAGTTAGTACTTGATCTCAGATTTATGTTTTTTGATATTTCAATGTTGTACTGGTTTTTGAATTGATGTACTGTTAGAAGCACAAACGAAAACTAAGCCAGTGGATGTACATACATCTCCGGGATATCTCAGTAATTAGTTTAGTAATTTGAGTTTGTGACTCAAAAGAGGACTCATCTTGATTTCTGGGTAATAATAGGTTGGCCAAGATGTGGTGGCAGAATTGACTAGAGCCATGAAAAGACAAGGCCTCGATATGCGTGTGTCAGCTCTGGTAATTTAAATCTGGACTCCCATGACAAGTAATAGGATCTTCTTTTTTGTATTTTTTAATTTTTTCCACCCCCCCCCCCTCCTTCTATACCTAATGAACAGTGTTGATACTAGGTCAATGATACGGTTGGTACACTAGCGGGAGGTATTTTCCCCCCCCCCCCCCCTCCTTCTATACCTAATGAACAGTGTTGATACTAGGTCAATGATACGGTTGGTACACTAGCGGGAGGTAAATATTCCTACAAGGATGTTGTTGCTGCTGTGATTTTAGGTACTGGATCTAATGCTGCGTATGTGGAACATGCACAAGCAATCCCAAAATGGCATGGTGATCTGCCAAAATCCGGCGAGATGGTCAGCAAAGATTGCTATTCTTGGTTTATTTTAATGCTAATAGTAAATTATCAAAGTGCTGAAATATCGCAATGTAGGTTATAAACATGGAGTGGGGTAACTTTAGGTCATCTCATCTTCCACTAACTGAGTATGATCATGCAATGGATAATGAAAGTTTAAATCCCGGTGAGCAGGTAATTTTCAATTTTAAGTTATGTAAGTCTATTTTTTTTGTTTTTTGTTTGCATGCCTAGCAAAAATTGTACCGTTCATATTATCTATTCAATGTTTTTTTTTTTCTTCACAGATTTTTGAGAAGTTAATCTCTGGTATGTACTTGGGTGAAATAGTACGCAGAGTTCTACTAAAGATGGCTGAAGAAGCTGCCTTTTTTGGTGACATTGTTCCTCCAAAACTCAAGATTCCCTTCATACTGAGGTAAATCCAATTGACTCTACCAGTGAGTTATGTGTCAGTAAGCTATAACCTAAAGAGACAAACCATCTTATTATGGTTCCAAAAAATTTAACCTTGCCAAGAAATTTTAGTACAGGAAAAATTTATGCGGAGCAAATTTGAGGATTACCAGGAACTTGGAAGTGAACATTCCAACTAAATCGCTATGATTGCCACCATCTTTGAATTTGAGCTATTATTATAAACTATCACATAACAAATGCTGCAAGTTTAACTGATATTTGATTATGTAATCACCATCAATATGCTTGTCAAATCATGCTGGTGTCTTTGTCATGGTTGAGAATGTACCCAAGCATGGTAAACATGTTTGTTGTAGTCTACATGCATATTTGAGAGCAAATGAATACCACATATTGTAATATTAATTGGTATACTTATCCTATTCAATGAAAAACATTTGTTATGGTTGTCAGTTTACCTGGGCATAGGAATATTTTATTAGATTCTGGATGCCTATGTGAGGAGAAAGCGACTTGGCAAATATTCACATTTGTAGTTTTAATATGCAGGACGCCTGATTTGTCAGCAATGCATCATGATACATCCTCCGATCTTATAGTGGTTGACAAAAAATTGAAGGATATCCTAGAGGTATATCTTTATCTGATACATGTTCTGTATGTTTCCTTTATTTTCAAATCCATATAGCTTTTATATTTTGTAATGGAACAAAAAATTCCCATTATGTTACATTATCACTTATGAAAGTTCTTGCAGTTATATTCCTTATCAGGAAACATACTTTGTGTTGTACATTAAAAAGGGCGCCTGATATCCTGTAAGAAAGTCCCCCGTTTAGCTAGTTTTAGGCTCCGCATGGAAGATTTAGTTTTTGACTAAATAATTATCTAACCAACCACAAATCGAATGCATGTATTTGTCCAAAAAGAAAAATTGAGTCACTGTACATGTAAAAATTGATCCAATCATATTTGTTCTGAATATACACCGGATATGGAAATGTTTAACCAGAGTGTTTTGGGAAAAAGGTTTACTTGATTGTTCATTTATGAAGATCACAAGAACTCAAGTAAAAAGAATTGAAATATGGACTCAAGTAGACGTTTTATTAAGTACAAGCACCAAATTTATGATATAGAAATTGAGCTGAAGTGGCACCTATTACGGTGTAAAAAGATCCAATAGAACCCATTTTTTCCTTACCGGATGCTCTAGAATGGTGAAATTGTAAAAAGATCCAGTTGAACCATTTTTTTCCATACCAGAAACTCTAGGATGATGCGATTTGCATCAATTATTTACCAAATATACCTAGCTATTTGTATGTATTTTACTATATTATTTTCCCTTTATTTCAGGTATCCAATGCCTCCCTTCAAACAAGAAAGGTCGTGGTTGAGCTTTGCAACATTGTTGCAACACGTGGGTCCCGTCTTGCAGCTGCTGGGATCTTGGGTATCCTGAAGAAAATAGGAAGAGACACCGTCAAAGATATGGATGAACAGAAAACGGTGATAGCCATGGATGGTGGATTGTTTGAGCACTACAGTGAATACAGCAAATGCTTGGAGAACACCCTCAATGAATTGCTTGGAGAAGAAGTGTCGAAAACCATCTCGATTGAGCACGCCAATGATGGCTCAGGCCTTGGAGCTGCCCTGCTTGCTGCCTCACATTCACTGTATCTTTAAGTTGAGAATTGCTGAGAATTGACAGATCATATTCGGCTTACCTTTTGGTTTCAGTAGAAATCTCTGATACCAAACTTTCCATTCATTTCAAGCTCAGTTATTCATTTTTTTTTCTCTTTTTTTATTTAGAAGAATGTTATCATCAATATTTTACATACACCTTACAAAATGTGGTACATGTGGATTGAATATGTAAAAAAAGCAAGACATGGAGGTGGCCAGTATTTTCTGATTCGAGTTGTACTTCCACCTGTCCTTTCTTGCTGATGTTTACCAATTCTTTTGGTGAGAATAATAAACTGGTGAATTCAAGCAGTGCTTTTGTCCATGCTGTTGCCCACGATTTCACAGGTGCAGGCTGCTGTCTTGTGAAAATCTAAGTCTTTCTGAGGTGTGCTTGCTTATAGAACATGATTCAGCTCATGGTAAAACCTCCAAAGAGACATTGGTTTTCTGGGTGTCAGCCAAGCAGATTATATGCAAAAATGTTTAAAGAGGCTAATATCATGAAGCAACGCCTGTGCTGAAAAAGGTCAAATTGGAAGGTTCTGATATGGATCAAACATGCATGATTAGAGGCATTATAGTGCCAACGCTTCACTGCCATGTGTTTGGAAAGTCGGAATCTAAAGAAAAGAAAGAACGAAGAAGCAACAATATTAAGAACAAAGCTACTGCTTTGAAATGCAGTACAATCTTTATTATGTGACGTGTGTATACACACACACATTGCAGCAGAGATATAAGTAGAAGTGGAATAAAAGTCTATAATTTCAAAGAAAACTAACAATCTAACTGACAATATTTATCTTATAAGGACTGCATATTTTTTTTCTAGAAGCATTGGTATAATTAATCCTTTATATATCAAATAATTGTTGCTCAACAATCGGCTAATATTTAGCCTTCTTCCAATACTCCTCAAGCTGGATCAAGGAGATTAATTGATCCAAGCTTGGACAACTGTTGGTGAAAATGAATAGAGGTTCAAGATTTCACAGTTTTATTGACGGAAAAATTCTGTTAGTGTGTGATTAGAAGTTTGTTGGTGATTTTTTTACCGATGCCATCACCGACGGATTATGTCCGTCGAGTTTCCTTTCATCGATGATTCAACATTCTGTCGCTATATCGGTCGACAAAAGAAAAAAACCATTTGCCAATGGTTTTACAGATGGAATTTGCGTGTAAAAAAAAAAGATTCTAGCTTGAAATATACCGACGAATTTTTATTCCGTCGATGATATCGTGATTTACCTACGGACAGTAACTGTCGGTAAGGCTGTTGGTGAGTGTATGAAATACCGACTGAATATATTCGTTTGTAAATTCATCGGTAAGTGTGGCAGCTACTGTTAAATGCCGACGGAGTAATTCCGTGGGTAAGTCAGTCGGTGAGTGTTTAAAATACCGACCGAATGAATCCGTCGGTAAAATCCTTGGTAATTGTTTTTTTCTAAATTTGTTTTTAAAAAATTATTTAGGATATATAATATAAAACTATATAAATTAATTGTAATACAAACCAATTATGCAAATAAAATTTATATTAAACAAAAAAAAACAAAGTTAAATAATATTCATCACAAACTGAATATGTTTTAAAAAAAATATTAAATGAAGTTTTAAAGTTAAATAATGTTTATTACAAATTACTATAAAGGTAGAGCCAGAGGAGGAGGAGGAGATCCTGGAGGAGGCTAGTGGTTATACGACCGAAAA